>NC_056737.1:754749634-754924634 GCF_019279795.1 Protopterus annectens | reverse complement strand
GAGCTATACCCAAACAAAATAAATAAACCACATGCATACACTAACCAAACCCCTACCTCAAACCCTACACTAAACATTAAATACATTACCCATATTACATTACCCATCTATGCACTTACCTTATCCTAATCCTAACCCTAATGTCTGTAACTATCGCACACTTACATTACGGATCTGTAGGTCAGACGGGCCAACCAAAACACTTCCGCATTTTGAATTTCGCGGCAATTTTGCGGTTTTGTGAGTTCGATTATTTCACGGTTCGATGCATATGTGTTGATGGATTTGCATTTGGTTAATTAAAGTAGAGCCAAATAAACATATTTGGTATTACATTTTATCTACTTTTGATTGTATAGCATATGCTGTAGCTCACCATTACAACATCACATATAAAATGTGAAACATGACTTGAAAAATGCTTGACTTTTTCAGGATTTATTTATTTATTTGACATTTATTGACTGGGTTAGTCCATCTGAGGTAGTGCCCCTTTTCAGTGGAGACCCGGGGAGAAAAACTCCACAGTACAAAATTATACAAGTATAAAAAGTCAAAGTATAAATTTTGGAAGTATAAAACAGAAAAAAAAATTACAGCTCCTCATTACAAAGTATAAACTTTTTTAAAAGTATCTCTGGCAAGCAGTAGCACAGAGGTTCAGAAAAAAGTCCAGTGCTACTGCCAAACAATACTTTCATTATGGTTATATCATATTGTAACTCAAATATATTTTACTACCAAATTCACTGATTTCTGTACTACAAATAGATATGAAATAGAAATGTAATTTACTCACAAATCCAGCTGCATATAAAAGTAATGATAATTAACATTACTGTACAACAACAATGCTACATTGAGAATTCCTCACTGGAAGTTAAGTATCTTACAGTTATGGAGCAAATGCACTTAAATTAGCATTCCCATTCTTCAGAGTGATGCAAACTTAAGGGGGAATATATAAGTAAAGGGAGTGTGATGGGCATGGTTCCCAAAATGAAGGGTTTAGGAGGCTGTGTTTCCTTCAGAAATAATTATCAATTGTTCTTCTTTTAAGGTGATTTCAATTTCATAGTTAATTTCATGGTTAGCTACAATACAACATTGTCTTCTGTAGTTAACTATACCAGGTCCATTCATTTGAAGAGATTCATTTTTACAGAATGCACTTTATCATTACTGCTGCAAGTAACTATTTCATAAGTTATGTGAAAGACATTTCTGTTTCTGTCACACAGGTCAGTGTTTGTGGAAAAAATGAAGAATGATGTGAATGTGGGTAACTGTGCTCACCATTAATGTGTTCATGAGAGCTGCATTTACATGAAACCCAGTGTGTTACACTAAATAGGAGAAACATGGAAGGGTAGTGAGAAAGACAAATGGTTCTAAATATGCACACCTTTGATTATTTCTTATAGCACCGATGTTAGATTTTGACATATGGGAATTTTTTTTTAAGTAAGGGTATGTATAGTGTAAGAATTGAATGGACTGTAGAATACTTTAAATAAACTGGAAATAACTAGAATGAACTGGAATGAGGCTGGAATGAACGTCTTTATCTGTTAATTACCCAGAATTGTGCTGAACAGGTGCTAGTCTGTCTTTTATGTGCCAAATATTCTTTTATCTTTCAGAATAAAAGTCTGCATACACTGTAGTTTGGTTAAAAATGTTTTATTATGTACAGTGGTGGTTGAAGTCAATAATATCTGAATCAAATCTTACTATCTCCAATAACAGTGCTGATAAAATGAAATAGACTGAATTATAATGTCCATAGCTTCTGCACTCATTATACTCAGAATTATTCCTTTCCTCCTGAGTAACTTAATTAATATTCTAGAATGCTGGATATTTAATCAGACGTCTGCACTCACTGTCACGTGTGTGTACTAAACTTCTGAGGACTGCACTGCAGTGACTTTCTGCACATCAGTCTGAACTAACTAATTCCCTTCTGTGTCTAAAGTATATCTCACACCAAAATACTGTAAATTTCCTGCAAGTTCTGTATGCCTCTTTAACCATGGTTACCTAACCTGTTTCTACATAATGTACTGCACATTCTGTTAGCGCATTTTATTCCTCTGTTTAATATGGCTGCATTCTAGGACTATGCAAAGAGAATACTGTAACAAACTATATTTAAGTGAAATCGAATCTTACATATGGCTAACAAACTTCATTAACACACCTGTAGGGGTTAATTTCCTAAAGTAAATTGAAAGATGCAAATGTTTGGAGTTAAACCAAACATTTTTTGTCCCGGTCCCCTTCAAGAAACACATCACACTGAATGATATTTGACGATCTTTATTAAATTTCCATAACGATAAATATTAATCAGTATTCATTCATTTCAACCAAACATGATACAGGTGAAATAACATCCATGTAACATTATCATAGGACAAGACACCGTAAACCTGCTCATCCTGGTCAGTAAGCAGCATCCATACCTCTACTCACTTACTTATGAAGCAGCATACCCGCTCACTTCCATTACCATTTATTGCATTATACCATCCACCAAATAAACAGCTTCCTCCGCTTGCTTATGTACTTATCAAGCAGTGTAACTGCTCACTTTCATTACCATTTATTGCATTATACCATCAACCAAATAAGCAGCTTCCTCCATTTACTTATGCACTTATCAAGCAGCGTAACTGCTCACTTTCCTTTCCCAACTTATTGAATTGACCATCCAACACCAGAGGGGGAACAGAAAAAGGCAAGCCTGCCCCTCTTCTCCGCCCTATCCAAACTAAACATAACCACATCCCACCTAATAAAAAAGGGGGAGGGAGGGCAGGTAGCAAGTTCATGCCAAAATGTGACTCCTTCTCCAGTTATGCTTGGCTAACATCCTTTAAGCCCCTCTCTACTCCTACCTCACTTCCTCCCAAACCTCATCTATTCCTGTTTAAACATATCCTCCCCCTATCCCCCCAATTCCTGCTACTCTATACATCTAACACCCCTTGAAGATGTCCCTGGACAAATTGGTCTGTTCCAAGCCTCATTTGTCCCAGTCCCTTTTAAGAAACACTTGACACTGAATGACATTTGATGACCTTTATTAAATTTCCATAAACATAAATGTTAACCAATAGTCATTCATTTCAACCAAACATGATGCAGGTAAAAACACATCCATGTAACATTATCATAGGACAGGACAGCGTAAACCTGCTCATCCTGATCAGTAAGCAGCATCCATGCCTCCACTCACATACTTATGAAGCAGCGTACTCGCTCACTTCCATTACCATTTATTGCATTATACCATCCACCAAATAAGCAGCTTCCTCCGCTTACTTATGTACTTATCAAGCAGCGTAACCGCTCACTTTCCTTTCCCAACTTATTGAATTGACTATCCAACACCAGAGGGGGAACAGAAGAAGGCAAGCCTACCCCTCTTCTCCACCCACCAGCCTGACCAGGCTGTGCCCCCTCTCTCCACCAAACTTCCATCATCTAGCCACAATTAGGAGATAAGACCAAACATAATTCGGTGTACAATAATTACCAGAACATTACCAGCCCCTGGCAATTAGCTAATTATTACCAGGGCTTGACCTGCCACTGGACCAGGAAAACTCAACCCCCAACCATCGAAACTAAATAAAAGTAATTGCATACCACCCTTCCCATAAAACCCCCCCTTTTACTTGCCCAATGACATGTAGAAACAACCTGAAAGCCTTCAAATACCATTTAACAGCTGCCTTGCTAACATCAACTACCCATTATAAACAGTAAGGCACCTAAACCTCATGATAGCTTTAGCAATCAGACCTCTCTTAGCTCTATCAGTGCCCTTGAATGCCACCAGCAATACCAAACTTGAAAATACCCTATGCCACCTGGTCAAAACAAGATTAGTGACATGCCAACTCCATCCAGAATGCAGAAAATAAACTATACCCTTTCTATCCTTCAAGTACAGTAAATCAAAGCCACACTTCCCATGCAAGGACACTCCATCTAGCTCACCACCTGAACCCACTTACTCAATGCAACCCACTAATCCTCTACCCCTGAAGGCTGCAACCCTACCCGAGCCCATCCAAGAAAAAACCCCAGTTACCAATAATACAGTGTAAATTCACTCCTGATGCTCCCCACCCAAAACAAGCAAAACAAACCATTACATTGTAACCATTGGGAAGAAAATATAATAAACACTTCCATATGTGGCTGCCTTGCTGGAAGACCATGACCTCTTTTTACACCACTCCATCAACTGACATTAACCTCGACCCCCTCTCTCGCCTGTCGAAGCCACCTTCCTTCAACCTACCAAGTAATGCCCAGTCAGCCCTTCTCCATTTGTAACCTCCAAGGGATCTGTAAAAGAAAAAACTGTAAATACTTCATTCACACATAATCACAGCTTCTTAATGACAGTATGCACCACCAATGGCATATCTCCTTCATCCACTGCTTAAAATGCATTTACTACCACATACAAAGCACCAATGAAACTTAAGATGTGTTAACAAAACTACCTGTAGGATTTCCTCCACACCTCACAGATTCACAATACAACTGATACCCATGTGAAATTAACAAATGATTGCATTAAAAAGCCTATTCTATAAATAAATATATCACTCTTTTCCCAACCAAGTAGTTCCCAATAACATCATTAACCATAATTAAGGCAAAGAAAAAAACATCCATAGCCATGTTGTTATAGCCTATTATCAAACCTGAGGTGTAAGCCCCCCCCCCCCATGGGTCTACCTATATCCCTTTTGGACACGGGCAACAATCACCCATGTCCCTGTTAAATAAGAGCAACATGCAATGCACTCTGGATTAAGGAATCTTACTTACCTGAAGCTGGCTAGTTCATCAAAACCTTAGAGCCATTAACTTAGTAACTACCCCCGCTCCTGAAATTGGTGCCGCTCCTCCCACCAGTAAGAACCAAAAATTACTCCTAAGCAAATATCAAACCCTGATATAACTTGCCCTCAACATACCTTATCCTCCCTTGGCCTTACACTACCCAGCTGCACCAACCTTGAAATGCCTTAATGAGTACAAAACAAACATTTGTTAACATACCATCTACCAGACATCAACCCAGCATCCCCCAGCAGAGTACCTTACCTCCAAATACAAGTGCATAATAACCATAAATAAAACTAATATAGATAAACTGTCTTTTAAGGGCCCTAGCACCAGTAACCTAGTGACTTCCTATGCCTTTAATCACTGAGCATCCACCCCACCTGTAGAAAACCGCCAGACCCCCCATAACAGATCCACAACCCTGATTTACCCAGCCTCCAACATACTCCTTTACTTGTCGATACACTACCCAAACCACACCAAGTTTGACATATCTTGCTAAACAGCAAATAAAATAAAGTTCCCTGTGACCCCTTTGTACACAACTCCAACAACCGGAACGTCCAGCCCCTCAACATCAACTACCTTTAACTACTTCCTGCAGGACAGTGACTGTTTACATTACACTCTCCCAGTCAAGCACATTTATGCACCATTTCATATTTATGCACCATTCTGTCAATGGCAACAGCCACTGGTACCTGCACCATCACACCCCTAGTTCTACCTTAACTTGACCCAAACATACCTCCTTACATAACCCCCTATGCACCACTCCAGCACCAAAATCCATAATCCCATTATACACTAGTCCAACCATCAAAATCCACATAAAGCATCCATTACCTTTAATCAGGGTGCTGACCACTGGTCACTCAGCACATGCCCATCTCTGGCATTCCTGTGCACCACCCAGGCCACAGTGGTATCCATTGAACCGGCTCCAACACCTCCGACTCTCTTTCCCTCCTGTCACCAATCGCTCCCACTTGATTCCGCACCTCCGCAATCTGTAAAAGGAAAACCACAGATTAATCACCTTGCCATAACAGAAATAATTAAAAGTGCATAATAGCTAAAACACTGATAAATAATCAAAGTTGCATTGAATTTTAGAAGGGTTCTGTTTGTACCCCACAACCTACACAGTACCTATGCCCTCCAAGACAGATCTCAAAAGATGACAGGGATCCGGTGACTGTCCCTTTCCCTTAACCCAGTCATCCAAACCACCTAACTGCAGTATGACATTCTACCCAAGCATGGAGGCTACTGTTCCACTGGGCAACTTACCACCTGCTGCTTCCTAGCAGCTATTCCCTTATCCACACTTTCCCCAAAAGTGACAGTGTTCATCCTGATCCTGAAAGGCAAACAGTAAAGATAAAGGAATTAACCGACCTATATTCCTGTACATACTGCAGTTTACAGAACCTCCAATGTCCTCTGCTTTAAAGAGAGAAAGCTGTAACAGACCTTGCCCCTATAACCTTAACCAACAAACATCCCAACACATCTCCTCGTTCAAAGGAAAAGGTGCCCTCCCTTTTTTTAATATATATATTGAACCTCTCCCACCATCCCCAAATCTCAAGCACTACTGAGATGCCAATAATTTGCCCACCAGCCACAACATCATTGAAAACCATAGATTCCATGAAAAATAGACCAACCATCTGAGCCAAAATATGGCCATTCTGCAAAATTCTGTACAGTTGATATATGTAATTATTCCTCACTCCTTCCCTCAACAGTTAGATATGTTTGCATTTAAGGCCAGCCAGGGGAATAGGGGCTTGCCAAGTGCTAACTGACCTGGAAACACCTAAGAACAGAACCAAAGACCACTGCCCCATGCAATTCTGTACCCCTAATTACAAGTATGAACTGCCCATTTATATCCTCACCAGCTAATGATTAAGCAGATGAGGTCAGCCCACCCTTCTTCCTGTTAACCTTTGAACTGTACAGTTTTAGACATAGTGCATCTATTACATTGCAAGGCATAGCTCTCAAGCTTTTTGAAACAAACAGCATGAGAGACCAGGACAAATCCAGAAACTCCAGGACACCTTTAAACATTAGTGCTAATAACTTGAGACCTCGACATATGAAGTAATATACATTTTCCGAAGTAAAAGCAGACTGTAACTCTATTGTCATTGTTCAATATTCATAATTCATCACCTTTCCTCCAACAGCCACTAGCTTTTCAGCCAAGGCCCCAAAGCCTGTACCATGCACAAGCTGGAAAAGCCACCGTGTAACGTTCCTTCATGTCAGCAAGCCACCTCAACCAATCACTGCAGGCATCAAGCCTCCATACCAACATCCACACCATGACTACCCCTGTATATATAAAACAAAACCTGAGGCTTCATGACTTCATGCCAAACACTCAATATTCTTTGATAACCCAACATAGCAAAAAGTGAGCCGGTAAAATTACCCTAGTCAAAAATCCTACACTTGATAAAACCTGCTTGAAATTAATTTTATCGTAGCAACTGATCCTTCTGCATTCATTTACCTTCTATAGACAGTATGCACTGCCTCACATGAAACCCACTCAATGCACCACCTCACCAACTCAATATCACATTTCTATCCTTTCCTTTATAAGATGCTGCTTTCTTGCCCTTTCCGGCTCTGTTATTCAATAATCTTGTACAAAACCAATGACATTGGGGAACAAAGGCCAACATGAGAGATCACTTAAAACACAGGTAAGTATACATATACCAACAGAAACCATATGAATATATTCCCAATTGCAAATAGTATACATCAGATATATTCTCTGATGCAAGTGTAGTCAAGTTTAACATATATAATTTGGGATTTAAAGAAGAGTAAGAACTAACTACTCCCTAACTAACGGTTACTTCAAGCCACCTAAAAAAAAAAAACAAAAAAACACCCAACACAAAGCAACCGGTATCACAGCACTCACTTCTGAAAATCTGAAACACAAACAGAATGCTTACAGTACCAAATTTACTTACGCATACATGTGTACTAAAAACCGGATTTTGCACCCACATACATTTTCCGTGAACTATGAAGCACGGAACTATACTGGAAATAACCACGATCCATTTACCTGAAAAGCAAATCAATATTGGCTCTCCTTGCCTCAATGCTCAGGTACCAGTCTCAATCTCATGAAGGACAAATGCAAATAACTAGGGTCAGAACAGAACATGTTTGAATTTTAGTGCCATTAACTTGAAACCTTAACCATATAAGAAAATAGTTAAACATATTGAAGTGAAAGAAGTCATGTGACTGCCATTATTTTAATACATGGTAATTCTTCACTGTTCTCCCAAACTGACCAGTTTTCAATGTGATTAAGAGGGGCTGAGCTAAAATGCAAGTGAAATCTGGGACAGATGAGCGGTATATGTCTTGACAGTTTTTTTTTTTTTTTAAATAAATAGCATGTACACCAAATTAGGTGCATGCCACAACCCCCATAGACCCCTGCACTACCTTTCTCCCCACGGCCATTGGTGCTACAGCGTGCATGTGCAATGAATGGCCAAATTGTGGATTGCTTCGTAGCCCGTGAAAACTGTCCTGACAGAAAGCTAGACTGTAGTTTTCCAGCAGCTACTTCTTACTGTCTCCCTTTCATCTACTTTCTTTTAATTTTTAAGCCAAGGAGGAGCAAGAGAAGCCACAAGACAGTGACAAGCATCAAGACTAACTCAACAAGCAAAAGGGGAAATACACACCATAACAAATTGACCTACTAAAGCAATTAACATCCTATCCCATAAAAGAAACAACCAGCTCAGAGCCCGCGAAAAACACTGGTAGCAGCAGCTGAGGAAAATCCTCATAAAATAGGCATAATAGCCTACCCCCCACCATTGAAACCCAAATCCAATTGATAGCACAAGAAAAAAACACTCCTTACCTAAAGAAACTATCTGACCAACCACAAAGTGAGAAGCAGAGGAAACATCATTGAAATGCATGCCATTGTTTAACAGCTGAAACAAACTTTTCTGGTTTTAGCCCCAGGAACCCTCCCCCCAGCCCACCAAGAGTACTTAAACAGAGTTCAAGGCCTCTCAAAAAAAAAAAAAAAAAATTCACTAAGCGTTCAACCTTGAGAAGGCACACCACCATTGCTCCCAACAGACTACACAACACCAGAAACCAAGATCTAAACAAATTAAACCACCCACCATTAAGTATCACCTGCAAACTACCTAGCAAAGTTACACAAACATAATAGCCCAACAACCATGCTGTCCCCAACCACCTCATACTGATCATGACTACTTACCAACCCTACCCCTCCAAATCCAAGGCCTACCTCGCCACAGTACCTACTGGTTGTCATGCACGGAATACTTGCAGTAGCAAGTTCAAACCAAAATGTGACTCCTACTCCAGTTACACTTGCCTAACATCCTTTAAGCCCTTCCCTACCCCTACCTCACTTCCTCCCAAACCTCATCCATTCCTATTTAACCCTATCCTCCCCCTATCCTCACAATTCCTGCTACTCTATATATCTACCCCCCCCCCCTTGAAGATGTCCCTGGACAAATTGGTCTGTTCCAAACCTCATTTCTGCATGGTCTGTGGGCCTTGTCTACTAGCAGTATATGAAGTCAAAGCTTCATCTTATGTTTTAAATGTAACTGCCTCCCTCAGAGTAAGGACTGTACTATACAGCTGAAGAGCATTACTTTTCAAAGTAAAACCACCTAGTCTGAGCCATTGGCATACCAAAACACTTCCAAGAAGGGTGACTGTAACACATCAATGAACTGAATGGTGATGCAGTATTGTGCTAGACACAAAGCAGAGTGCTGCATTTCTACACTGCTAAAGCACTGACAAACTGAACCATGTCACTGAATGCAAGGAATCCTATAAATTATGATGCAAATGCAATGCAAAAGCAAGCACTGGTTTTGCATCCAGATTTTAGGACTACAACAAAATTTCTCTTAGGTTCACACATACTTGTGCCATATCACCACAATGAGGAATTTTGTCCCGCTACATTCTCAATGAACAACTTGTGATACTAAACTGCCGGGTTGTAGATGTCCTAAATAAAATCACTATTTATTTGTTCTTAATTCGTGTGTTTTGATTTTTTTGTAAATAGTAAATTTGGATTTTACGCTTGCAAGGAATTCCAGTTTCAGCTAAAAATGTCAACACACTTGGTTGGGCTATTTTTAAAATAGTCCAGCATTTATGTGCACAGCTCTGGAGAGAACAAAGCAACTATGCCTTATTGCAGTCTCCTTCCTTTTCAAGGTTGCATAAATTATATTTCAATGGCGGCTTCTTGGGCTGTTAGATGAAGTGAGCATGTGCTGCCAGTCAAGTTTGAGCCCTCCCCGGTTTGACATGCTGCTGTGAACTTGTGTGATTGATTAGCACACTACTAACCAATTATTATCAGAAATAAACAACTTCAAGGGGTAAATAAGTTGAAATAAAGTTATTTTGAAGTATGTGGGTTATGTGGAAGATTGACAGCAAGATGAATAAAGCACAGTAGCAATTGTAAGAAATTATACTAAGACAGCAAGCTATAAGGTTTCTAAAGAGCTTATTTCAATTATTTGGACTTAAAAGTTTTCATTTTTCACTGTGGTGGTGTGTGGAAATCTCCACTGGTTACCTGTTTCTAATGAGGACCTGTTATGGCCGGGCATTATAATGCTGGTAACAAAATAAGAAGCAGAGAGAGCGGATTTAGAAAACCATCATTTGGCACAAAAAGCAACTTTATTAGAAACCAGGAACAATGTATAAAAGCCAAAAATGAACTTACACTTCAGCATACGCCTTCAAAGTTCAAATGTTTTAAAACATTACTTAAATAGTCCAGCAATTAGAACATTACTAAACAGAACAATAGAATGTACCAGAATGCACATGAATTTAAATGAAAATATGAAGCAAAAATAATTCAGTTGAATGAACTCATTTGTTTTAACTGAATTATTTTAGCTTTATGTGGAGGCACTAGTTTATTTTTGTTTTTTACACATTGTTCCTGGTTTCTAATAAAGTTTCTTTTTTGTGCCAAATGATATTTGTCTAAATTTTAGAGTGTGGAAAAGTTTATATTTGGCAACAATCATAAAAAAAGAAATTATGTCTTACCATAACATTCCATTTGTGTTGTCGATCTTCACTAATCCTTGACAGTGGGACAGTCGGCTTGGTTCCGAGCCTCGGAACTGACTCAGCCATTAATTTCAGATTGTGCCTTCCAAACCCTCAAGCCAGGCACTACCCATATTGCTTCTCTTGAAAAATACCTTAGATCAAATTTGCCCAACATTGAAGACAGACAGACAGAATTTATAGTTAAATAATAAATATAATAGTCAGAGACTAGATATGTGTCCTTTATATGAAGCTAGCTATAGAAAATCTGGTCCACTAAGAGTCACAGGTTGGGGAAGGAGGATGGGGATGTCAAGGATTAGTGAAGATCGACAACACAGATGGAACTTTATGGTAAGACGTAACTTCTTTATTTGATGTTGTCAGTCTTCACTGAATCTTTAACAGTAGGACAGAGCCCTCAGCTACTTTAGTCTTGGGAGGTCTTACGGAAGAATATTTCTAAGCACCATCAAGCCGAATGATGCCCATCCCCTCGAGACCTGATCCAATTTGTAATGAATGATAAAGGTATGAGGAGAAGACCAAGTGGCTGCTGCATAGATATTGTCCAAAGATGCTCTGGCATGAAAAACTGTGGAAGTTGACATTACTCTCATTAAATGGGATTTAACTGGATATCAAAGTTGAAGTCCTTTAGAATGAGAGATTAAATTTATGCAGTCTCTAAGCCATTTGGCCAAGGTAACCTTTGAAACAGGATTACCAAATGAAAGAGAGGAGAATGCCACAAATAATTGGTCAGATTTTCTAAAATCTTTTATTCTATGAAGATAGATATGTAACTGTCTGTGGACATCTAATGAGTGAAGGGCATACTCTCTTTTATTAGAAAAATTAGGGAAGAAGGCTGGTAGTTGTAGAGTTTGGTTAATGTTAGATTCTGAAACAACCTTTGGTACAAAGGTTGGATTTGTCCTAAGGGCAATCCTGTCATTGTGAAATATTAAATAGGGAGGTTTGCAGGATAAGGCCTGCAGCTCAAATACTCTTCTGGCAGATATAATAGCCACCAAAACTAAAGTTTTCCAAGACAAATATCTTAAGTCACAAGTCGCTGATGGGTTGAAAGGATTCATAGTAAGGCCTTGAAGAACTAAAGTAAGATTCCAAGGAGGAATGGGTTCTTTAACTGGAGGTCTTAACATTAGGAGACCCCTTAAAAATGCTTTACAAAGTTTGTGTGACATTAGAGATGCACCGTTAAAACCTATATGAAAATTGAAAATTGCAGCTAGATGAACTTTAATTGCTGAAGCAGAGGAACCAGATTGGTAAAGGGTAGCCAGGAAATCTTATACCTTATGAATAGAACTGGTATAAGGGTCTAGTCCACTTTCAAGGGCCCAGTTAGCAAATATTTCCCATTTACATTGATACAACTTCCTAGTAGAAGGTCTGTGATGACTGACAATAATTTGCCATACAGGAGAAGTAAGGGAAGGATGCCTGGCAATCATGGGAATTGTAGAAGCCATGCAGTGAGCTTGAGATGTGGAAGATTTGGATGAACCATGCCCTCCGGATGGGCAGCAGATCTGGAGCCGGGTCTAGAATCCATGGTTTCTGAAGAAGAAAATGAGGCCAAAGGAAGGGAAGCCAAACTTGTTGAGACCAGAAGGGGGCAATGAGCATTACTGAGTTCTCCGACCTTTTGGCTTTCTTTAGAAACTGGGATATCAAGGCGGTCAGGGGAAAGGCATAGAGGAGACCAGGGATTCAATTGTGGACCATCTCTGGGTGACTCCCCAGGTTGGGGAAGTAGGGCAAAGTAACTGCTGCACTTGTTGATTAGGGGAATGCAAAAAGAATGCAGCAAGGTTGGCCCCAGTGATGAAATATCTTGCTCCCAAAAAAAAAAATAAATAAATAAATAAATAAATAAAAAGAAAAACAGCCAGCCCTAGCTGGAATGGATCAGTGTAAACAAAGTTTATTAAGTCCCAGAGTCAGCAGACTGGTTTTGGCCCACTGGACTTTTTCAATGTATAATATCAACTGCAGCGAAACACATTATATAGGAAACAAACCAATTAACACAATTAATTGTATTAAACTCACAGATGATCATTCAAGCCAGGTAGAAATAATCCACCTAGTCTCACAATCCATAATTTCTCCTTCCTATTAAGAATTTTATGCCAACCCGCTTTAAAACATCTAGTGCCCACAATTCTATCAATAATAATGAATTTGAGACTAGCTGAAGCATGGACCATAGTGTGTTTATATAAAGCATTTGTGGGATAGTAGTTCTTAATATTGCTTAAATGTTCTGAAATATGAAATATCTCGTTCGCCACCACAGGATTTAGAAACCACTCATAAGGCATGAGAATGGTTCTGCTCAGTTTGTTTGCTATCACATTGCAGCTCCCTGGAATGTGAGTTGATGTGAGAAAGTGGTTGCTAGAAATCATCCATTGCCAAAATCTGAGGGCTTCTCGACACAATGGGTAAGATTTGTTCCCCCTTGTTTGTTGTTGTACCAGATTACTGACATGCCTGTCTGAATAGCTATTGTCCCTAGAGGAAGGATGTCTTGGAATGCTTGCAATGCTAACAGCACTGCCCTCATCTCTACAACTTTAATGTGCAAGTTGGCTTCTAATTGGGACCACATGCCTTGGACTGTTTTTCCCAGATAATGCCCCCCCACCCAATCTAGAAAGCATTCGTGGTCACTATGACTTGGGGCTTGGGAAGAATGAATGGTCGACCCAAGAGAATCTGATCAGAGTGGAGCCACCATGTGAGATCCTGTTTGCAGCAACTGGTAATCAAGATTAGGTGAGACATTGGTTGGTGCATTAGAGACCATTGGGAAGCAAGTAGCCATTGCAAAATTCACATGTGATACCTTGCTAGGGGAACACGAACGACTGATCCTGCCATGGAGCCCAATGTTTGTAGGACTAGTCTTCCTGGGATCCTTTTGTTTCATAAAATTCGCTTGACTTGTGATCTGATTCATTTAAGTCTTTCTGGAAGGAGTGAGGCAATTCCTGAAACAGTGTTTAAATGAGCTCCAATAAACACTAATTGCTGAGTGGGTTGCAAGCTTGATTTCTCAAAATTTATGGTTATACCTAGAGATGTACAGAGGTGTAGAGTGTAGTCTCTTGCCCATTCTAACCAACGGCTGGTGGTAGTGGTAAGGAGCCAGTCATCGGGGTAAGGAAATACTCAAAATCCTAGCAGCCTGTGGTGAGCTGCCACAACTGCCATGCATTTGATGAACACCCTGAGGGCTATGGTGAGACCAAAGGGCAGCACTCTGAATTGGAAATGACTGTCTTCCAGACAGAAGAGCAGATACCTCCTGGAGCCTTTGTCCATTTTTATATGGTAATACACTTCCTGAAGGTCTACAGAGCACATCCAATCACCTTTTTTCAAGAATGAAAGTATTGACTGTACTGTGACCATCCAGAATTTGGTTTACTGAATTGCTTTGTTGAATTGGCTGAGATACAAGATAGGTCTCCCCTGTTTTTTTTTTTGCATTAAAAAGAACCTTGAGTAAAAAACAGATACTGTTTGGTCTGGTGGGACTTCCTGGATAACTATTTTGTTTAGTAGTCTTTGAATTTCTAAAAAAGCTTCCCTGTGACTGGGTGGTACATCTGGGAGTTTCTTCTGGGATGATGGTAGAACTGATAATGATATTTTGTAACGTCTGAATATTATTCCCTGCACCCATCTGTCCATAGTTAATGTTTGCCAGGCAGATTGGTGCAGAGAGAGTCATTCCCCCAACTGCCTCCAGAAAATGGCAATTGGGCACCCATTCAGGGGTGCTGGTAAGAAGTACCAGAGAAAGAATTTCTGGACCCCTGGTTTTGTGGTCCATTTCTGCCTCTGGGGCAGCATCTTCCATTACTTCCCCCTCTCCCCTGGGGAAAGTCTTTGCCGCATTAATCTTGGAAAGGCCCTTTGGATTATTAAACCATAGTCTCCCACTTCTTTGGTTCCTGGAGTAGAGCCTCTGAGGAGTGGAGAAATGTACATCTGTGGTAGAAAGGGTCTTACCATCCTTTTCACATCTGGCTAAAGTATTTTTGACCTTGGGACCAAAAAGGGTGAATCTGTCAAATGGAGCATTGACAAATGATGCTTTGAATGGCTCCACAAAGTCACACAAGTGCATCCAGGAATATCTTCTAATGGCTAAGCCTGAACCCACTGCTCTGGAAGTTCCTTCAGCTGCATGAGCAGTCAGCCTCATGGACGAGTTAGAAATTGCATTAAGATTTACTAGCTGAGAGGTAACTTTATCCCATACCCCTTCAGCCACTGCTCCTTTGAGGGTATCCGAGAGTTCCTTGATCAGATCCCTCTGTAGTCTAGTGAAGTGTGCCATATAATTCAAGGACCTGAGAGTGAAGATCATTGAAGCATAAACGTGCTTCCCAAATCTATCCAAAGTCCTAGACTCCTTGTTAGGAGTATGGATAGTCAGACTTTCCTCGGCAAGTTCCCTTTTTGTGGCCACTGCTATCACCATGGCATCAATGGGTATTTCTTTGGACCAGTGAGACTCATCCTTTGGGGTTGATAAGATGCGATCAGGCTTTTTGGGGATCGGCTCAATGGCATTGGGCATCTTTCATGCCTACTGAATGATCAATTTAATGAGATTGTCAGCAGGTGGAGAGATCCAAGAAGTAGAGGGCTAGGCACGAAAAGCCTCCAGGTATACTGACTCCTCCAAGGAAGGTTGGATGGAGGACCAGCCACCCCTCTGTTTCAGGATTTATAGGATGTCGCTGAAGGAAACATCATCAGGGGGTGACCTAAGGGAACCTTCGCCTTCATAAAAATTAGTATCTTCCATGAAAGACTCTTGTGGGGAGTCTAAACGCTTCCTCTTGCACTTCCTCTTTACAGGAACTTCCTTGGGGAAATGATCTGGGTAAGTGTCCAAAGAGGAAACCACTAAAGTGGGTGCAACCTGGGACTTTTGTGCCCTCTGTCCCAGGGACGAGTCAGATGGCAGCTCAGGTCAACATCCTGACAAGGATAGCAAGGACTGTGAGTCCTCAATGGACAAGGCCTTCTCCATGACTCAGAAGGCTGACCACCCTGTAGAGGAATGGGAGCCTGGAATTGAAATAGACCCATTTGGAACTGGGGTTACACCCAGCACCAAAGAGGCGTCCCCCAAAGCAGAAGCCTGAGTTGACACTACAAGTGCTGAAGCACCAAGGGACATGGATGTCTCTAAAACTAAGGAAATTGATCCATGCACAACAGACCCAACCAGACAGCCTCGACCCTGGGAGCCCTCCAGTGCTGAAAACTCAGAGAAGCTCAAGGCAGTTCTTGGAACCAGAGAAAAGGATGCTACCGGAACCAAGACAGTCAGTGCAGGGAGTGTTAGAACTCGAGGCTCCAAAGACTCAACAGGAGTTGGAGGAGGCAGAATTGAAGGTATTATAGGCTGGCTGGTTTTGATGCTGGTGTGGCTAGGAACAGAGGATAACACCCTCGTTGTTAGAAGCTGATCCACCAGTCTCAAAATGTCAGCTTCTGAGAGACTCTTAGTAGATCGGATAGAAGCAGTCAAAGGAGACTTAGGAGGTCTCACTTTGAGAAAGGGACTTGGTGGCTTGTCTTTCAAAGGATCAAAGGTTGGTGAGTATCTTATCCTAGGGAGGAAGGGGAGCTGAGACCTTTCGGCACTGAGGGTACTGAGGGTACCAAAGAAGTCACTGTTGGCTCCAATACAGTTTTAGATGAGGAGCCAGATAGACCTTCCAGTGAATGAAGAGCTTTTCGGTATTGAGGTCAGCTTAGAGACCTTCTTGGATTATTCCAATGAACTAGGAAGTGACAAAGGTCTTTTCTTGTAGAAGAAGAAGAGGAGGATGAAGATGTGCTAGCTTCAGTTCTAGACCGAGAAATGGCCTCTTCAGAATCAGATTTGAGGAGTCCCTTCAAGATAAATGTATTCTTCCTCTTAGTAAGGGTATGGGTAGAGAACCCATTACAAATTGAACAATCTTCTGAAGTTGAAGTTTCCCCAGGGACTATACACATAAAGTATGTCCATCAGAGTTGGGCATCTTACCCTGGGACTTCTGGCACCTTTTAAAACCAGTGGTGCCTTTTGAAGTTTTAGCAGGGTATAGTTGTTTTTCAGCCATAACAAAAGAAAAAAGGGCTGAATTACAGTCACACAGACAAGCAAGAGATATAGAGATAAAGCAGATTTTTTTTTTAAACAATTAGAAAGGGATAAGAGTATCTAAAGAGGTAATAAAGGGTATAAATGTACCAACAATGGTACTAAAAAAGACTGCCATGGGTAGAAAGATGATGAGAAAAGAAACAGAGTCAAACTAAGCTATGAGAGGAGCTGGTAGACACAGAGAAAGTTTAAGAAGAAAATTAAGTAAAAATACATAGATATAAGAGTTTTAAAAGAAATAAACTTACTCAAAATCGGCTTAGGCTCAAGAGAAGGACAAACACGTCTAACCTACAAAGTGAAAAATGAGATCTGAGGTAATTTTCAAGAGGAGCACTATGAGTAGTGCCTGGCTCTAGAGTTTGGAAGTCATGAGCTGAAATTAACATCCGAGTTGGTTCCAAGCCTCGGAACCGAGCCCACTGTCTCACTGTCAAGGATTCAGTGAAGAATGACAACATCAGATGGTGTGTTCATAATAGGGTGAGTGGATGTTTGTTGATGGGCTATACATGAAACAAGGAACTTCCAAGACTGATATTCATGCATCTCTGTGGAACAATACTTCACCAGAATAAAGATTTGATGTGTTAAAAAGGTCTGAGAAGAAATTAGACTAAAAGTTTTAACATTTGTTACCACTCATGGAGGATGGCTACTGATGCATAGTGAACCTTGGATCATACACTCTGAGAGCAGCCTTCAAAGCTGGCTTACAATTGATATACTTGTATCTAATTTGTGCCATAAATATTCTTTTTTTCTGATTTTTCTTTACACTGACCTAGAAATTCATTAAAGTCCCAAGTAATAACAAGGTCTTTACAGTGCAACATGCTCATTTGTAATTCAAAAACATGCTAGCTGCATTATCAGCTAATTTGCATGTTTCCTAACAGATGCATAGATCACGTAGGCAATGGAATCTTCCCTCCATTCACTCTCTCACACACATATACACAAACACAAACAGACACACACACACACCATAGTCTCTGTACCTGTCCCTACCCTTCTGTTGTTCCTCCTACCCTTGTGCCATTATGATTAAGCACTGCTGGTCTACAGTATCCCTCCACCCCTAACACTGTTTGCAATGTTGGTGACATTATACCACTTTAAAAAGTCATCCCTGGTAGACTTGTGGTTCCCCCATCCCCTTTACGAAGTCTGTACTATTAGGATACTGCACTTTACTCCTGGTGTCCAGTGGCAGTCAATATGGCTGCAAGGCCAGTCCTCCACTGTGCTCAATGTCTTCATGTTGAAGGACCATGTAGCACCATGTAAGGGCTGAATAGCAAAAAGGCACATGTTGCAGTACCTTCATGAATATAGCCCATACTGTATGAGAAACCTGAGTAATGACATTTTTTGGAGACACAAACACCATTCTCCATTAGATGACAATCTGTCCTTTTTCTGTAAGGTTGTACAAAGCATAATGGCAGCCTGTTTTAATAGCATTCAAACTGATATGTTTGAGAGTTTGATTTGGTTTGGAAACTGAGCTGTTGAATCATTAATTTAACATTTTCTTAAATGTTAAATTATCTTTTCTCTCTGGGGCTCCATTAAAAAGGAGTCTTGAGCAAAGTCTTCTGTCCTGGTGCACAAATGCTAATAAATTAATTAATGAATAAATAAATAATACAATGTCAGCATAACAATGTACTAGGCTATGCTGTGCTGCTTGCTTTTATAGCATAAAGAACTAATAGTCAGCACAATACCTGGTTTAAAGAACACACGTTAATGAACAGTAGTCTGGGAAATGTGCTAATTCATGTGTGTGTGTGTGTGTGTGTGTGTGTGTGTGTGTGTGTGTGTGTGTCTGTGTGTGTGTGTCTGTGTGGGTCTGCATGTGTGTGTAGACAGAGGGGAGAGAGGGAGAGATCTTGAAGAGTATCATAAATCAGCAGGGCCAAATGTAGCCCTACCCAATTCCATTAAGTTCTTCCTATTCACCTGTTCCTTGTAACCTATTCGGTCGCCATACCTGCCAGTTTTAGGTTCTACACCATCATGTGATTTATGTAATTTACAGACAGTTCAGAACAAAAAAGCAGGGTTGTCAAGGAAAAACAACTGTCTCCCTCAGTATCAAGGAAGCTGTCTGTTAATCTGATTGTCAGCATCCTTATTTATCACCAGATCTACAAGTGCAGTCTTAATCATTGTTGGTATCCCCACCACCTGGTTCCCACCAGTACCACAAACCTCAACGAATGGGACCTCCAGCCAACTATCTTTCTATCTCCTATTTTATCCTAGCTTGCAAATAAGGCTTTTGCCATCAGAGGTCCTTTGCAATAGAACTATCCCTCTAGCCATGTTCAACAATTACAAACTCTTTCTGCATTAACCTCACAACCTAAGAAAGTACTCCAGCATGCAATTAAATGTTGCTTTTGGTACTTCGACGTAAGTGCCATCAATGCTGCAATCTATGTAACAGCTAAAAGGGTTACATTAAGTGGAAGTTCATACTGGTGTCCTTAATAATCCTTAGAAATAAATTGCATTATATTGTACAATGTATAGAATTCTTACAAATACACATTTTTGTCAAATGTATTCTTCTTAAGGAAATAGCAACAAAGCAATAACAGACCACAAGAAAAACACTTATGTTCCAAATAGACAACAGAAAACTTAAAAATGACAGAGTTTTACAAAAGTAAACATATAAAACAGTTATAAAAAACAACAGGAGTGGCTAAGAAATTAACATAACTAGTATACAAATGTATGTATACTTACCATGTCTGAAAAATGTGGCTTTAAAAGTTGTGTTTTAGAAGACAGACATTCTCACGTCTTAAGAAAAGGAAAATGAATGTAAACAACAATCATGATGTCTAAATGTTAGATCACCCCAAAATCTGAAAAACCTGGTTTACATACACCAGAGCAAAATGAGCAAAGCAAACTGTCATAAGATGGCTGATAACAGTCTTGGACTAAGGGATACATTGACAGCAGCTTTGATCCAGTTCTGGTGAAGTACAAATTATACCATTACATAAGTCTTAAATTGTAATGTCAGCCACAAACCTTGTAGAACATACTGTACATTTTCATGTATTGCAAAGTATAATACTTAGTACTGTTTGGCTGAATTCCATTGCCACTAAAACCAATGTTTTTTAACTATGAATGACTGACGCCATCAGTTTTGAGACATGACCCTTTTTCTGGAATACAAGGATAGGATGCCATGTAATATTTATTAGTTTCCCACCCTGAACTCTTATAGCACAGAGTGATAAGAGTTTACCCCCTGATATAATCTATTCCAAAGAAAATGTCTACGAAACAGCAATGGTTTAAAGCAGCAACACAGGAAGGAAGAAGGAAAATATACATAAACTCTTAACTGCATCAGAGAATTTTGTAGTTACCAATGTGTTTTGTTAGCTTTTTACACATACACTTGAATAGCAGTTCAATGGGCTCTTCTTTATTCCTTTACATAATGGTGACTTCAATGCAGAACTGAATTGATCATTATGGAGTCATTTGGTAGAGAAAAACAATTTGAGCAAACCAAGGTCAGCAACACTGATTATTTGCACCTCTACTACCTAGTAAAGTCTGGGTGGATTTGACAACCTGATTAGTCTGCTAGATGCTTAAACTGCACTTGTTTGGATTTATGCTTGTATACTAAAACACTCAGTTGAAAAAATAAAAATCCCTGCAGGTAGCTGTACCCCTTCACAGATGTGCAGACATCTCATATAACAACAATTCAATGAGCAGAAAATTGGCAAGTGATAAATCCTATCCCATCCACCAAATGGTTTTGTAAGTGGGATAAGAAATATCCTAAAGTCAGATAATAAAAGGAAGAGCTTCTGGAAAAAGAAATTACTTCTGCAGGTCTTTATGAATGGCCACACACAAAATGCTGTAACATAAACACTCATATCTTGAGGATAATATTGGAATGCATTTCTATCTTCCTACTACTATTTGTGCAGCTGTGACCTGCGAAGCAACATGAAAAATGGTAAATTTTCTGAGATTTTGAGATGAAATATATTTTTTAAATTTCCATTGAAAGTTGCATAAAACAATTATTTTGTATCTGAAACACATAAATATTATAAGGAACAATGTAAACAAGTCAATTTCCATAAGGATGACTTTTTCTTTTGGCAAAAAATATGAAGTCTAGTACTTTGCACTATTTAAGGATATGGTTTATTCTACAAAATTTCACATTTTCAAGAAAAAAATGTCACAGTTTAGGCATTTGAGAAGGTGGCAGCCTTAGCTGTACAGAGAAAATGAACATTGCCTTTTTCCCTAGTGTTATAAAACTCAGTTTGATGAGTTACAATGAACCCTAGGAACAGACACAGTATTATAGCTATAATAAACCGGAATTCAGAAGGTGGTACTGAAATATGCTTTTTGGTAGAACATGACTAACTAGGCAGACAGATGGGGGTAAAATAATGTCACAAAACCCCAGAGAGCCATTACAGCTTGGGAACATATGGTGGTATTTAAATATACTGATGTCTGCTGCTGAAATTATGGAAAATGGTAGGATGGAAGAAGGGCAAAATGCTATTACATATGGATCATGGTTACTATGGACATGCCAGCTGGAAAAGAGTAATACTACTTATATCTATTACAGCCAAGGGCCTGTCAGTATAGGGTACAATGAGTAATACTACTTATATTTATTACAGCCAAGGGCCTGTCAGTATAGGGTACAATGAGTAATACTACTTAATATTTATTACAGCCAAGGGCCTGTCAGTATAGGGTACAATGAGTAATATTACTTATATCTATTACAGCCAAGGGCCTGTCCGTATAGGGTACAATGAGTAATATTACTTATATCTATTACAGCCAAGGGCCTGTCAGTATAGGGTACAATGAGTAATACTACTTATATTTATTACAGCCAAGGGCCTGTCATTATAGGATACAATGAGTAATACTACTTAATATTTATTACAGCCAAGGGCCTGTCAGTATAGGGTGCAATGAGTAATATTACTTATATCTATTACAGCCAAGGGCCTGTCAGTATAGGGTACAATGAATAATACTTCTTAAATCTATTACATCCAAGGGCCTGTCAGTATAGGGTACAATGAGTAATATTACTTATATCTATTACAGCCAAAGGCCTGTCAGTATAGGGTACAATGAGTAATATTACTTATATCTATTACAGCCAAGGGCCTGCCAGTATAGGGTACAATGAGTAATACTACTTAATATTTATTACAGCCAAGGGCCTGTCAGTATAGGGTACAATGAGTAATATTACTTATATCTATTACAGACAAGGGCCTGTCAGTATAGGGTACAATGAGTAATACTTCTTAAATCTATTACAGCCAAGGGCCTGTCAGTATAGGGTACAATAAGTAATATTACTTATATCTATTACAGCCAAGGGCCTGTCAGTATAGGGTACAATGAGTAATATTACTTATATCTATTACAGCCAAGGGCCTGTCAGTATAGGGTACAATAAGTAATACTACTTAATATTTATTACAGCCAAGCGCCTGTCAGTATAGGGTACAATGAGTAATATTACTTATATCTATTACAGCCAAGGGCCTGTCAGTATAGGGTACAATGAGTAATACTACTTAATATTTATTACAGCCAAGCGCCTGTCAGTATAGGGTACAATGAGTAATATTACTTATATCTATTACAGCCAAGGGCCTGTCAGTATAGGGTACAATGCGTAATACTTCTTAAATCTATTACAGCCAAGGGCCTGTCAGTATAGGGTACAATGAGTAATATTACTTATATCTATTACAGCCAAGGGCCTGTCAGTATAGGGTACAATGAGTAATATTACTTATATCTATTACAGCCAAGGGCCTGTCAGTATAGGGTACAATGAGTAATACTACTTAATATTTATTACAGCCAAGGGCCTGTCAGTATAGGGTACAATGAGTAATATTACTTATATCTATTACAGCCAAGGACCTGTCAGTATAGGGTACAATGAGTAATGCTTCTTAAATCTATTACAGCCAAGGGCCTGTCAGTATAGGGTACAATGAGTAATATTACTTATATATATTACAGCCAAGGGCCTGTCAGTATAGGGTACAATGAGTAATATTACTTATATCTATTACAGCCAAGAGCCTGTCAGTATAGGGTACAATGAATAATACTACTTATATCTATTACAGCCAAGGGCCTGTCAGTATAGGGTACAATGAGTAATATTACTTATATATATTACAGCCAAGGGCCTGTCAGTATAGGGTACAATGAGTAATATTACTTATATCTATTACAGCCAAGAGCCTGTCAGTATAGGGTACAATGAATTATACTACTTATATCTATTACAGCCAAGGGCCTGTCAGTATAGGGTACAATGAGTAATATTACTTACATCTATTACAGCCAAGAGCCTGTCAGTATAGGGTACAATGAAGCTATTTCAATGCTAATTGGACATGACTACTCAGGGAGAATTTATTCATTATTTGTAGTGGCTTGATTATGGGACTGGGGTTGGGCTGGTGCGACATTTTAATTAATTTCCTTATGCAGATGAAAACAAGGTGGGAAGGGGATCCTATTTTATACAGCACTAGTAGAAATATGAAAACAGTGTGGGGGGGGGGGGGCTCAGAATGAGGCTATACTTTCATTTGACCCCTGCTGGCAGTGTAAAAATAAAGAGGAGAGGATGAAAGAGTTTTGAGTTGATGCATTCTTCTGGCAAGACTGTACTAGTAGTTTTTATTAAGCATCTCTGCTAGGTCTGCCAGATAAAATATATAGTGGAGGCCTTTACTATAATGCAAGGACCAAATACTGATTTGTTTTGAACAGTCTAAGAGAACTAATTGTTGAGGGATATAACACTTGTTCCTCTGTTTTGAAAATGGATTCTTCATGGTCCCAGGGGATTTTGGTGCAGAAGACATAAGAATGTGCAACAAATTATGAAGATCATACTGGTTGCTGCTCATTATCACATATTTAAACATTCATTCGGCTACTGATTACAATAGTCATTGAATAAGGTATATTCAAACTTTTTTCGATGTATAATGCTAGCTGTTATAATATGGATATGTTTCTTTGCACATCAGCACCCAAAGAATGACTGTCAAACTGCAACATGCACAAAAAGGGTTGTTAAAATTTTACATACCCTTACTCCCATGAACTTGTCTTTTAGAACAATCCAGGAAAGTAAGAAGACAAATGCTTTGTTACAACAGAATAGAGCTGATACATCTGTGGCTGTTAGCCTTCTTAAAGCCAATAAATATAAATAATTTGTCAATGTCCATAAGATAGAAAATGGAGCAGTTCTTTTTAGAAAAAGTTTCAGTGTAAGTCCATCTTCTCCAAAAATACGACTACATTCCCTGAAAAAGAGCAAAACAGCTTAATATCAGTTGACTTACAGAACCAGGACAAATATTAACTCTCTTAAGATATCATAAATTCATTCTTAGTGTGAAACACTGCATGATTTATATGTTTTACTCTAGAATAAGTAACCAACCAAGTTTGATGACAGAGAAAGACACTTTGTCAAGATTTGACAATTACAGACACATTACCCTTTGAAATTCAAGTAGTGTTAGGTAGACACGTAAAAGCATTCTTATCAAAGTAAAATATTAAAATATTTCCAAATTTGAGACAGAAATGAAAATAAACACTGGCTTTCACAGCTGTATTTACAACAGATGCTGCTTAAACTGGAAAGCAATATATGTTGAGTTGCTATCACACTTTCAGGAATTTTAATTAAAATAATTAATTTGTTATAATAAAGATATTTTATGACAGATTTTAGAACTGTTCATTAGCAAAAGAGAAGTGACATATGGGGTTAAGTGCTGAATATTGCATCCTTTCCAGCCAAATGTTAAACAATGAAAACATCTATCCACTTTTACTTCAAGACATTAGCAGCTGGCTAGAAATATCTTTAGTTTAGAACCACTATTTTTACATATTAAGCAAAATATTTATCATAATGCTCCAATAGTATATGGTACGAAAATATCTATGGCTGCTTTTGCTGATGATCTTAATATTTATTGTACGACGCCTGTTTCAGATACTAAGAAAATATTAAAGGCAGTGGAAGATTTTGAAGAAATATCTAATTACAAAATAAACTTTAAAAAAAACAACTTATTTCCCTTAAAGACGCCTACACCCTTCTTGCTTTTACCATTGATAGGTCAGGTTAAATCTGAAGAAAAAATAAAATATTTGGGTATAGTTTTCTCAACAGATAATAGAGACTTTTATGCGAACAATGTTAAGCTAATTTTGGATCATATACTGTCTGATTTAAAAAGATGGAATAATCTGAAATTACCAATAATGGCAAAGACTTCAATTATTAAAATGAATGTACTCCCTAGAATATTATGTATTTTTCGAGCTACTCAAGTCTCAATTTCTAGGAAATTCTTTAAACAACTTCATACGGAATTAGGTAGATTTGTATGGGAACCTAGGAAAACTAGAATATCTTATGATAAACTGATGACTCCGAAAAATAAGGGTGGTTTAGAATTATCAATTTTGAAGCATATTATTTAATAATAAATGCTAATAGAATTCTAAGAGTGGTTAACTTTGACAAGTCCAGTACTAAATGGTCACCCAAGTGGTTGATTCTGAATTACAAACATGCTGTTAAATTGGGTATTAATTTTAAGGCATTACCTTTTTTAAATAAAGATACCTTTAAAATATATGCTTTGATGGAACATATTAGATTATATATAATATCAATACAAAACCTGTTTAAATCACTAAATCTCTTACAGTATATGATGACTTTCCAACCATTTCACAAGAACCCGAATTTGAAAATTGGTAATCAATTGATAGATCTTAAAAAATTCCCACTTATAATTGATCTAACCATACTTGATTTATATCCCTTTCTTGGTATCTCAATACACGACATGTTAAGAGAGATGAGCCTTCCTAACTCTTATTTAATTATAATGAGACAATTAAAGGATCTTTCAATAACTTATTTTAGTAATTTTAAAATTAAAGAAGAAGACTTAACCATTTGTTCAAATTTATGGCAAACTCTTATGCAGGACTCCAAATATATAACGGCTTCATATAATTTGATAAAAGATGTGAAATACAATAACCAAATACTTTTATCCAAATACTGGAAGGATAAACTATTACTGATACTTGTTATTATTTACTCAGCTGATGATATTTAATAATGCTTACTACACTCGCCTCAGCTTACATAAATTCAACTCGAAAAATTCACCTAAATGTCCATATTGTATTGATCAAACCGCTGACCTTTTACACATGTTCTGGAGCTGTAAATGTATATTCAAACTTTGGAATTCTCTAAAAATTCAATTACAAAAAATGGGTTATCAACAGTCCACACTTTTTTGGGAATTTATGATTCTTCATATTCCTCCGAATAACTTGAACAGATCCCAAATGATCATACTCATAAATATTTTCTTGTTAATGAAGCTTCATATAGCTACAAATTAGCTGAATCCATCTTTGACTTCATGGGAAAACTTTAAAAGTGTAGCGATAAAACATATTTTAGCACATAAATTACTAATTAAAGATCATAAGAAAAATATAAATAATACAAAAATATGGGAGCAAATCTTTAACATTGTGTTAGCTTAATATTCTAATTCACTTTTCCCTTGGAAGTGCATACTTACTATGGAGATTAGTATAGATAAACCTTATATTGATACTAGATCTTTTTTGTTTCTCTTTTTTCTTTTTTAATACCTTTTTAGAATTTTATCTTAATGTATAATGATCTTATGTAACTGTTGGAAGCATTCATGTATATAATGTACATATGTTGTAGTATTGTATTACAAATGGAAAAGAATAAAGATTTATTATTGAAAAAAAAAAGAAATATCTTTAGTATCTCTAGACAGGTAAAACTGCAAAAAAATATAAAATAGAGCCTGGAAATGTTCTTTAATCATACACCACTTCTAAACTTTTGAGTTGATTTATTAAGTGTTTGATCAGATGGACTTTGATAGTCAGTTTGGCAAAAGGTATAACCATGACAGCTAAACATAGTCTAAATTCTGTAGAATTTAGTAAGAACAAACAAAATATGTTGAATATGTTTGACATGTTCAAATGTTTTTTTTTTTTTTTTTTTTTTTTTTGTGAAGACACTTAATATATGTATTTAAAGTGTATTAGTCATTCCTGAAGTAAGAGTATCTAAAATTTGGAGCAGGACATAACCTCCTTGTCATACATACATACTACTAAACCACTAGTACACTTTTGGAGCAAGCTATAACCTCCTTGTCATATACACTACCAAAACAAAAACACACTTTTGGAGCTGGATATAACCTCCTTACTACATACACTACCAAAATACTAAAACACTTTGGAACAGGATGCAACCTCCTTGCCATATACACTTCCAAAAACACAAAACACTTTTGAGCTGGATATAACATTCTTACTACATGCAATACTGAAGTATACAATTTCTGATGGAAAAAACACGTATTTATTTTGTTGATAAGGCTAGTCATCTGAACTTTTTGTCAGAGCTGAAAATCCAACATCACAAATGATTGAATTTCCAATGCCTTACCACCTAATTAGTGTATAGGGTACAGAATGTTCATGTTAATTTCATCAGCAGTAGTTTCCTACTTCATAGACGCATTGCCATCTAGTTTTTGGAGGTATAATACCTCACATTAAAAACTAATGTGATGATGTTGTTTGTGGTGAAACTAAGATTTAAGTCAAAAGCTATTTGTGTGTGTAAGTACAATGTCTCAGTTACAGAGGGCAGCTTAGTTAACTGACTTGCTCAAACTCAAACTCTGTAACTTGTCTATAGGAGACTATAGCTTTAATACACTGCTCTGACTACCAGATCTTCCTTTGGTAAATCAGTAAGGATTAAAGTCAGTCAATCCAAGTCATTAAGCTTTCACAGTTTTTGAGTTTTGCAGCATTTATATTGTCTGTAATTGTTTTACATTATTCATTGCCCAAAATAATTAATTGATTAATTAATAGACCTGGATTGTGTATTATAGTCTAACCATGCTGCAGTTTAATATTATATTTTTGCAGTATCTTCTTTACAGCAACTGGGGTTGACTTTTGTCAGATAATATAATCTACATAATTTGGAGTGATGGTCAAAATAGTCTGATCTTTGGCATCCATTATGTAGACGTTGCATATTACTATGATAGAGTTTTCTCTAAAAGACTGAATTGTAAAGGATTTCTGCATTTAGTTAAAAACTATTACTCAGGCAGTTAGTTCATAGGTTCATACCAGGCTAACTGCCCTTGAGAGCCACGTTAAGCCTTGCCAAGTACCCCATGTGGGAATCAAACCCTGCACCTCGCATTTGTAAGGTAAACACCTTAACCATTACACCAACAAGCAGAGGACTCAAGCTCGATCTTATTAACAAGGTTCTACTTATGGCAAGGGTGCAAGATTTGACTCTTTCCACCTTGATGTACCTACTGTGTGACACTGAGCATGTAATTTAACCCAACAGTGCTTTAGACCAATTCGGAATTTGGGTTAAGCTTCTTAATGATCTCCTATAGTATATAACTAGTAACTATGAACCAGTTCAGGAAATGTTATGATAATATAACTGGCACACCATTTTTTAATGCAACATGGGTAATTTATTCAAGGGCAGTAGGCACTGCATTGTACTGAAATGCACAGCTGCTTGCAAGCAGCAATGTTTGCATTAGTAATAGTTCTCTTAATGTATAATTATTCAGATGACTCTTGCTTCTGCAGGGATTATTCATATTGACTTAGCATATTGCTTGTTTTTTATTTGTTGTGTTTTGTATTACTTTATTGCCTTTTTCTATTTAGTATACTGTGATTTGTTTTCTTTACACTGTTTTACTTGTAGTCTGCTTTTAACTGCATACTAAAACTTGAAAAGAGACCACAGCTCTGTCTCTTGTGAGTCAGACAAAAATTAGAAGAGGTCAATTAAGGAGTCACACAAAAGTTACAACAGGTCAGCTAAGGTTAATCATCTGTGAACTGAGGGGGTGGAGCTAGGAACTAAACCTTCTATTTAAGGGGTAAAATAAACCATTTCAGAGCTTTACTGGAAATGCTCGCCTAGATTCTGCTACAGTTTTATGTGAGGGAAAGGTTGGCTTGCTTTTTATTTGTTGTGTTTTGTATTACTTTATTGTCTTTTTCTATTTGTATATTGTGATTTGTTTTCTTTGCACTGTGTTTTACTTGTATTCTGCTTTTAACTGCATACTAAAACTTGAAAAGAAACCACAGCTCTGTCTCTTGTGTGTCAGACAAAATTAGAACATGCCAATTAAGGAGTCACACATAAGTTACAATAGGTCAGCTTAGGTTAATCATCTGTGAACTGAGGGGGTGGAGCTAGGAACTAAACCTTCTATTTAAGGGGTAAAATAAAACATTTCAGAGCTTTACTGGAAAGGCACACCCAGATTCTGCTACAGTTTACTGTGAGGAAAGGCTCACCCAGATTATGCTACAGTTTGCTGTGAGGGAAAGGTTAGCTTGCTTTTTATTTGTTGGGTTTTGTATTACTTTATTGCCTTTTTCTATTTTGTATACTGTGATTCTTTACACTGTGTTTTACTTATATTCTGCTTTTAACTGCATACTAAAACTTGAAAAGAGACCACAGCTCTGTCTCTTGTGAGTCAGATATTTTTCCCACCTGGTTACAGTTATGTTCTTAAACACCACTGTCTTTCTAGTTGCCTGCCCCTTATGTTAATTTGACCATATATCTCATTTCCTCTCTGTCTTTACTGGCTGGTGTGAGTAAGCACAACATTATCATTTTGTGAAATCACTCCCCTTCAACTATTTAAATTTATTGGCCATCCTACTGTATTCCATAGTACCAGAATATAAAAGTGACCACCCCCTTTCAATCTATCTTGCTGTTTTAAAAATAGTGACTCTCCACTATAACTTAACTTTTAGACAGGTAAAACTTAAGTTACCTACTTTCACATCTAACTCCTCTAGTGCACACTGCAGTGTTTAGAGTAAACCATTTTTTTATCTTACCTTTAAACATCTATTGTAAGACCACCAGTTATTGTAAAGCCGACATTCTGCCTCTCAGTAGTCATATTGGGATTAGTGCTTCTGTTTTCTCCTGGTGAAAGAAGGAGTGCAGTTACATTATTTCCTGGAGACTGCTGATCACCAGAGAACTTAATAACTGTTTTATAGGTAACAGCTTAGAATCTGTGCTTATATTCTGATCCTGGTGAGAGTAAGAGCAGAGTGCATTGATTCCTGACTCTTTCTGGTTGGAGAGTGAGTGTCTGTGCTTAACACACCTGATTGGTCTGATTTCTATTCAAGGCATCTACCACAAAAAGGCAACAAGCCTGCAGACCCTTGCATCATGTGGGACAAGACTGTGGATCACCAAACAGGCCATGGTCTGCTTCTCTTCTTGGGATCGGTGCTAAAACTTGCTAGTTTTAGCTAGAACTAGCCAGTTTTTTAGTTTCAGCACTCAAAACTGTTTCCTTGTATTCAGCACTTGCTCAGAACTTGTTGTAAGCACTAAATAAAATACAAATTACTACAGCACTCGACTTTCCTCACTTGTCAAGAGGAAAACAGTTCTTAGTACTTAAATTAAGCACCTATCCAGGCATGTCCATGGGTCAGCTCCTGGTGTTTTCTTCTGTCCAGCTGATGAATCTGGGCATCTTGGGGCAATGTAGCAATTGTCTCATGTACACTGACAACCCTCTCCTCATACCACCCAACACGAAAACCTGTGAGAGATACACTATATAGACAAACTGGAAGCCAAGCTCTCTCCATCCAAGACTGGACTACACAGTCAAGAGGAGAAGGTTAACACCTGCACTACACCACACTCAACACATAGTCCTTTAAAACCCACACTACCAAAACCCACACATAGAAACACAAAGCACACACCCACATTCATGGAGGCTCTCAATAAAAATATGCCCAAGCAACAGAGACCTCCTAAGCTGAAACACAGACAACCACCACCCCCAACACTACCCAGTGACACATATCCCACAAAATCAGTGTACCACTCAACCTCAGCCCATAAGACAAAGCAACATAACTCACACACTAGTCATAGGTGACTCTATATTCAGGCACACTGATGTCCCACTCACCAGGCTAAACAAGGAGAAAGTTACTGTCAGCTGCCTGTCAGGTGCAAGGATCCGCCACATAATGCACACACTCAGGTCACTCCACAACAAGTACAAATATGACCCTGTCATTGTCCATGTTGGTGTGAATGACCTGAGACGTATCTCCCTGGACTACATGAAAAGAGACATGGAGGAGCTCTAGGATCTTGTAGCCCAGGCAGGTATGACCCTAGCCCTGAGTAGCATCCTGCCATCACCCAGAATTATACCACAGTGCAAGGACAAAATGATTGACTTCAACAACTGGCTAAGTTTCTGGTGTCATTCTAAGGGGATCCAGTATCTGTCAGCCTGGGATGACATGGTCGACAGACTATGATGCTTTGCCAGAGATGGCCTGCATCTGTTGCCCCTGGGATTCCGGGTACTGGCTAAGGCTGTTGCCACTACTATAGTGCCTTTTTTAGGCAAGGTTCAAATGCTAAATTCACCACCGTAACAGGTGCAAGCAAACTCTGAGGGTAATGCTACTCAATGCTAGAAGTCTAAACCTTATAATGCACTCACTGCACTTACTCGAGGCACTCCTTAAACTGGAAAACATCAACATCTGTGCAGTGACAGAGACCTGGCTCAAGGCTCCAGAGAACACCCCTGCATTAACAGACTATAATTCATACCACACCTTTTGGCCACCTAACCTGAACTGAAACACTAAAGACAGAGGCATGACCATATTCATTAAGGATATCCACACCTCCAGGCCAGTTGCTCAACATAATGCATCTGAAATTATCCAAGTGCAACTAACACTGGGCAGGACATCCAGGTTGTAGCTTGTTACAGACCCCCCCACCATGCCCCAGGATTCCCACTCTTCATTTCTTAAGATACTGGAAAACATTAAGGTACAACCCAATACCTTAATGGGCAATTTCAACTACCCCACCATCAACTAGGAAAACTACTCATGTATGAACTCATTCACTCAATGTTTTCTGGAATTCATAAATTCCAATGCCTTGGATCAGCTTGTCCACACCCCCACCAGGGGCAGCAATATCCTGGACCTGGTCATTACCAATATAGGTAATTGGTGTTCCACACCAGAGGTTAACTCCTCACTGGTCAGATCTGACCACAAGCTAATCATCCTAGACATCCATATCCTACCCCCAACCCCCATTAAGGAAACCACCATCAAAAACTATTCAAAAGCCAACTTCATGCTTCTTAAGACAGAAATGGCAAACTTCACAACACCCATGCTGATGGATAATAGAGGTACGACTGCTGAATCTTACACAAATGCACTGTATAAGCACATACATGAGTGCATGGATCGTGCCATCCCCAACAGAACCAAGACTCTAACCTCCAAAAAAAGGAAGTCAATCTGGTGGTCCCCTGCCATAAACAAACTCTACAACAGAAGGAAGAAGCTGTTGCAAAAAATAGGAAAAATCCCAAGATTGGAGCAACTCCCTGGTTAGCCTCAGCAAGAAGTTGAGATCCCTCATAAAATCCTTCAAAGCCAGTTATGAAAATAAAATTGCCACTGATTCCAAAGACAACCACAAAGCATTCTACATCTATGTCAAGAATCTCAATGGCAACACACAGATCTGCTCTGAGCTACAGCACAATGGCACTAAATATACAGAACCAACCGATATTGCCAACATCCTGGAAGATAGGTTCAGTGCTAACTTTACCTTCCTCTCACACTCCAAAGGGCCCATCTTAATATCTGAAGAATGCAAAGCCCCTGTAATCACAGATGAACAAGTAAAGACCGCAAGCTCCAAAGCCAAGAACACAACATCCATGAGACCAGACAACATCCTGGGCTGCGTACTGCACGAACTACAGAATGAACTGGCACCCCACCTAAGTACCATGTTCAATCATAGCCTCACCTCAGGCTATGTGTCTACTGAATGGCGCACAGCGACGGTTATCCCACTCCACAAAGGGGGTGCCACCACGGACCCTGGAATAACCAAACCATTAGCCTCTTGGAGCTTATAAACAAAGACATAGATAACCTCCAAACCCTGGACCCCACTCAGTTTGGGTTTGTAAAATGTAGATCATGTCTACTAAACCTGACTGACTTCTTTGAAGCAGTCACGAGAGCTGTAGACGAGGGCAAGGTAGTGCACACAGCCTATCTTGACCTCGCCAAGGCTTTCGATACCATCCCCCACTGTGGAATTATAGATAAACTCACTAAACTGGGCATAAATCTCTATGTCACAAGATGGGTGGCCAACTGGCTCACTGACAGAACCCACGCAGAAAAAGTAGCCGACTCCAAGTCTGACTTCAGACCAATGATGAGTGGAGTACCACGGGGTTCAGTTCTGGGTCCTCTCCTGTTCAGCATCTACTTCACTGAAGTGCAGGCCATCACAGAAGGTCTTTGGCTAACAAAGTTCACAGATGACTGCAAACTGGGAGCCATAATAGAATCACCTAATGATGTAGACATTCTACAAAAGGGCCTCACAAAAACAGATGTTTGGTGTCAAAGTCATGGCCTCAAGCTCAATGCCAAGAAGTGCATTGTCATCCTCTTTAGGAAAAACTCAGTACCCATGAGCTACCACATAGCTCAATAAACACTGAAAGTGTGATAAGAAACCTCGGGACACAGGTGGACAGTAGTCTCTTCTTTGATAACCACATTGCCACAGTAGTCAGGAAATCCTTCTACATGGCACATCTCATCACAAAAGAGTTCTCCTCTAGAAAAAAGGAGGTCTTTGTTCCTCTCTACTTATCTCTCATCAGACCCATTATAGAGTATAATGCCCCGTTTGGCATGTATCTCACAAGACACCTACAACAATTGGAAAGGCCATAGAAATACCTCACTAAGAGGATTACCAGCCTCAAACAGATGCCATATGCAGACCGTCTCAAAAACACCAGCTGTACTCCATTGCATATCGCCTACTCAGAGGTGATATCTGTCTATCATACAAAGCTATGTCAAATACAGAGCTGTTGGACATGCCACACTTAAACAAATCACAATCTCTCCGAACCACACGCTCCAGGCACCTAAACCTTGTCACCGCAATAAACAGAACATGCTGGAGGGATAGATTCCTGTCCCAGAGGCTTCTCATACTCTGGAACAAACTACCCATTCATGTCAAGCAAAGCTCCTCATTGGCCCTCTTTAAGAAAAATCTTGACGGCTGGATGGGAAATAGAAAATTCACCCTGGGGGTCACTTTTGCAGCACTGCTTGACAGGGGCACAGGAAAATAATTTTCTTAGGTGGCAAAAGCCATTTTTGTCTAGGCTTATATAAGCCCCAGGGCCGATAGCCTAGTACCTACCTATGAACCTATGAACCTATATGTTACAAGGTGATTATTTCTTATGCTCTCATAAATACTCTTATTTAAACTCTGCTACATTTGGCTGGATCTTATGGTATGATGCCAGTGATCCTTATACAGTATAATGTAGTTCATCCAAAGCTATCAATAAAGTACATGTAATTTATTTCTTTATAAAAAGAAGGAGTGTACACCTTCAATAAAGAGGTTATATATGCTGGTGGGGGTGGGGAGCTCTGTCAATGAAAGTACCTTATGTTCTTATCTGGAAATTGTTAAACAGTCTTTAATCTGGTCTGGCAGGACTAGTGTGCATGATGTGCATGTGTGAATTAAGTAGGAATACTTTGGTTACTGTGTGTTTGAAATATGTGACTTTGGTCATTATTAAATTTTTGACACAGACATCTGAGAAAGATGCACTCAATAATGTAGCTATAATTGCTGAGTTTGGGTTGTCTGTAGATAAATGTAACTGGCCCTGCTGAGCTGATGAAGTTAAAAAGTCAGACTGTCTTTTCAGGACTATTGTGTATTTATGTAAAGCAAATTGGAATACTTTATTGTGGCCATTTTTATGACAATCAGATATGTGATGTGTATAGTATATTTAGTGGCCATAATTGTTGAGTACAGATATTGGTGAATTATACAGCAGTGTGAGGGGCATTTTATTGTTGAAATGTTCTCAAATGGGTTCTTTTGTTACTAATGGTTCCTTCATTTTGTTTAATTGCTTACTGGAAAAAATGATCAAGAGTCTAAATTTAAAATGTACTCTAACAAATGTTGGTGTGTTAAACAAGAAATATATTTTAAAACAATCAGGAAGGTGAATCAAAGAACACATGCATTTATGCATGATCCTAAAAATGTGTGAAGGGGCTGTGTGGTTTGAAAATAGCTCAGGGGACCAAGATACACTTAATCTACCACTGGCCATGAGCGTTTACAATGAATGTGAGTTTCAATACATTTTCAATGAATGTGAGCTTCAAGGGATGAGAAGTTTATTGATGCTCATGCTGTCTGTTTTCAAGAGAAGTTTACTGTTGCTCATACCAATTTTATTTTCAATGAGCATCTGTTTTTGTTTAGCAAATTGTCATCAGTGTTTGTGCAATAAAATATGAAATAAAGTTTTACATTGTCCACATCTCTGTAATCATTGTAAAAGTAAAAAAGAAAATAGTATGCACATGGATAGGATTGAACTGTACTTATGGTAATTGGGGAGAGAGAGAGAGAGAGAGAGACAAGTAATTGGACTCTAGAAAGGTTGCGGGTGGGGTGGGGGGCTGGTAATATTAACATGTGAAGTCCCTATTTGACTATGATCTGGTTTTGCCCTAGAGTTTAGAGTGAATATTGTTCTTCTTTCGGCTTTTCCCGGTTAGGGGTCGCCACAGCGGAACTCCGGTCCACTAATGATTAGCAGTTGATTTTTATGGTGCTGAGGTGCCAGCCTGACGCCCAACCTTCAACAAAAGCACGCCCTTTCATGCATGTCTTTTGAATGCGGGGAGGGCATGCAGACTCCGCACAGAAGGCACTCCAGCCGAGAATCGAACGGGAGACCCTCTTGCTGTGAGGCAACAAAGTTACGACTGCACCACCGCGGTGAATATGTCTTTTAAATTCACTTCTGTCTTTTTATCTTTTGTTAGATATTCAATTTTGTAAGAAGCACTTATATAACTAGGAGAAATATGCAACTACATATGTAAGCATGTGTTTGTGTGTGTTGTTTGAATGGTGAATCGAATAGCAAAAAAGACAATGTATAAAGATCACAGATTTGTTGAGCTTTTCATATGAGAGATTGTGAATTTGCCATTTCCTCACTGTAGTATAATCTCTGAGTTTTTATATGTAAGTAGTAGGGGTTGCAAGGGCTGAAGGGAGGCTAGAACTACTACAAAAATGTAGTTGCTAGAATTTTTTTTAACTTGGGTGAGTTTTGATTTTTCAAGGTTTTTGTACTGAGTATTTGGACTTTTTTCAGCATTTAATACAGACTCATACACACAAATCTGTATCTATCTATCTATCTGCATACACACACACACACACACACACACACACACACACACACACACACACGCACATACAGATATATATATATATATATATATATATATATATATATATATATATAAAGTTATCATTTGAAAGAGTGAATAGTCATATGAGTGAATGCTTTTTCCTAGTTTAAAAAAAGTGAATGCTCATATAAACAAACATTCATTCGAATGGAGTTTTTGTCACCATCCTTTTGAGTGGATTGTGGTTCAGCAAGGTAAGGAAAATACTTTTTTTTGCATTTTCCATGGTTTTAGATTCACTTTAAAGTGATTATTCTTTGAACATTTACTATTGTGAACACTCGATAATTGATGAGACACTCATATAAATATGAATTGTGACACCTAAAAGTTTTTTGTGATAAACTGACTTTTTAACTGAAAACTAAAATGCCTATTGGCTTCTCCCAATTAAAGAATATAAGATTGGCAGTTTTTGCAGCAAGAAAACGTTGACATTTGCAGATGAAAAAAATAAAGTATGCTGTTTTTTATAGCCCACTCACTCTAGGGCTCTCTGTAATACCAGACAAACATCTATGGACTTTATTTAAAATTTGCAGTACCTCCTGTGCTGAGTCATGTCAAATAAAACACACTGTCTGTTCAAAGGTCAGATATGAGGATCACTAGGACTCTCCTCTGGCATAGCAATCCCTCTAACATGACTCCTGCCAGAGATGATATTCTGGTCTCCACTTTTTTGATTGGAGATTCTTACAGACTCTTCTGAAACCTCACTTTACAAGTTGGGGTTAGTAGCCTAAGTCCTATGTCACATTGCGGCAGGTATTCCTCCTTAATGGGGTACTCACAATGTTCAACACACACAACTTGTGTTAAGAATATCTCATATACAGGGATTCACACAGAAAAATCACAAAATGTGTACCCGTTTCATGTGTAAACTATTATGCTATATTACATTTGCCCCTCCCCAACTTGAAATGGGTGTGTAGGTTCATAGATAAGTACTAGGCTAGCTGCCCTTGCAGGCCATTTTAAGCCTAGCCAGTTTCCCTTCTTGTGCTCACATTAACCTATCTCATTTCTTGAGATTTGCCTTACCCATCCAGTGGTAGATAATTATATATTATCCCTAATGAGAATAATTAGAATAGTACCATAGATAATTTGAGGGGACCCATGAATGGGAAAAAGCATTTAGGAACTACCTCTGTCCATTACAGTACATGAGGCAGTTGTGTGGTAAATATTCTGTTTCCCATCCATAGATCTAAGTTGCGCTTGAATATTGACAGGGATTAACTTTGTTTTATATGGCTGGGGGAGTCTCTTCCAGTGCAGCAGTATTCTCTGAGATATACCTATTCCTCCAACCATTCTGTTGATGTTGCAGAAGAGGTTTAAATCCCTAGATCAAGAATTTCTGATGCAGTTTGACTTATTTATGTGCAGTAAATCCTTCAGTATTAGGTTTAGAGGATGTCTTGTATGCCAGACACAGGTCACCTCTTGTAGGATACCAAGTATAGTAAACAGGCTTTGAGTCAGTCCATGCAGGAAATGTTGTTTAGGCCTTATATCCGTTTAGTAAGGTATCTCTGTGGTTGCTCCAGTTGTTGCATGTGTCTGGACAGATACATCACAAAAAGGTCATTATTTTCAATGATTGGCCTAATGAGGGTAGAGTAAAGGACGACAATGACATCCCTAGATCTAGACACAATCCTTTTGTTTATAAGTTGTGCAATATAGAAGGACTTTCTTGCAACAATGGGCACATGTTGCTCAAACATTAGATCACTGTCTACATAAGTTGCCAAGTCCTGAACAACTGTGTCAACTGTTAGGAAAGTGTCATTAATGTGGTCATTCCCTGTGATAGACGACTTCACAAAGGAAACAATAATACATTTTTTGGCATTCATTTTCAGTCCATGATTTTGGCACCAGTTATTTATTTGGGTTAAACCTTCTTGCAGAGTGACTAAGTCATTTGGGGATTCAATGACTGCTCCTAACTTGCAGTTATCTGGAAACAAAGTCAGCCATAGCCCTTTGGTATTGGCTTTTACTTCACAAATTAGATGCAAAACAGGAGAGATCCCAGCACAGAATCCTGGGAGACTCCATTGATGACTGGCCTGTTTGTGGAGGTAACTTCCCCTACTTTGACTTTCTGCATTCTGTCTGTGAGAAATAGGTCTTATTTCAAGTTTATGTAGCATTTCTACTATGCCTGAGTGGGAAATCATGTCAAAAGCTTTGGCAAGGTTGTAGTATGTGGTGTGTACTATTTTTCCTTCATCCATTGCTCTGGTGACCTTTTCAAAAAATCCACCTGTTTGAGTAAGCATGACCTGCCTTTGAAAAATCCAAACTGAGATGGGTCCAGTGTTTAGAGGTTCCCTATGTGTTGTTCACTTAGTTCTATGAGAAGTCTTTCCATGGTTTTACATATTGGGCTGATCAGAAGTATGGATCTGTAATTGCCTGGGTCTGTGGAAATTCCTCCCTTCTGCATGGGAATGCAGCTGTTCTGCATTCACTCGGTACAAAACCTGTATGGTTCATAGGTTCATAGGTAGGTACTAGGCTATCAGCCCAAGGACCTACGTAAGTCTAGCCAGCAAGGTACCATAGCTTACGCCACCCAAGAAAGTTATTTTCCTGTGCCACTGTCCAGCAGAGACACAGAAGTGATCCCCGAGGTGTATTTCCTATTTCCCATCCACTCATCAAGATTTTTCTTGAAGAGTGCTAATGAGGAACTTGGTTTGACATAGATGGGTATCTTGTTCCAGAGTATAGGAAGTCTCTGGGACAGGAATCTATCCCTCCAGTGTGTCCTGTTTATTGTGGTGACAAGGTATAGGTCCCTAGAGTGTGTAGCACAGAGGGACTGGGATTTCTTTAGGTGTAGCATGTCCAACAGCTCTGGGTTTCACATAGCTTTATATGTTAGGCAGAGATCACCTCGGAGTAGGCAATATGCTATGGAGTAAAGCTGGAGTTTTTTGAGGTGGCCAGTGTAGGGCATTTGTTTGAGGCCAGTAATCCTCTTTGTGAGGTACTTCTGTAGCCTTTCCAGCTGCTGCAGATGTCTTGTGAGGTACATTCCAAAAGAGGCATTGTACTCTATAATGGGTCTAATGAGTGATGAGTAGAGGGGAACAATGACCTCTTTTTTCCTGGATGAGAACCCTTTTATGATGAGGTGTGCCACGTAGAAGGACTTTCTGACTACTGTGGTGATGTGACTATCAAAGGAGAGACTACTGTCCACCTGGGTCCCAAGGTCTCTTATCACGCATTCGGTGTTAAGTAGATTGATACCTATGTGGTAGTTCATGGGTACAGAGTTTTTACCAAAGGGGATGACACTACACTTTTTGGCATTGAGTTTGAGGCCATGGCTCTGACACCAGGCATCTGTCTCAGTGAGGCCCTTCTGTAGGATGTCCACATCATTTGGGGACTTGACTATGGCTCCTAGTTTGCAGTCATCTGTGAACTTCGTTAGCCAGAGGCCTTCTGTGTTACTCTGTACTTCAGAGAAGTAGATACCAAACAGGAGAGGTCCCAGGACGGAACCCTGTGGTACTCTACTTGTCACTGCTTTGAAGTCAGATTTGGAGTCTACAACTTTTGCAGTGTGGGTTCTGTCAGTGAGCGAGTTGGCAACCCATCTTGTGACGTAGGGATTTATACCTAGTTTAGTAAGTTTAGCTATAATTCCAGAATGGGGGATCATGTCGAAAGCCTTGGCGAGGTCAAGATAGGCTGTGTGAACCACCTTACCCTCATCCATGGCTTTGGTGACTGCCTCAAAGAAGTCGATCAGGTCCAATACTGGAAGATTGCCAAATTCCAGTAATAATGGCCACACAGGTAAAAAACACACTATCCAAAGCTAAGAATACAGCATCCATGGGACCAGATGACATCCCGGGCTGTGTACTACATGAACTACAATATGAACTGGCACCTCACCTAAGTGTCATGTTTAATCATAGCCTCACCTCAGGTTTCGTTCCCACTGAGTGGCGCAGAGCTACAGTTATCCCACTCCACAAGGGGGCATCCACCTTGGATCCCGGAAACTACCGTCCCATCAGTCTGACGAGCCTTATCTGCAAGACCATGGAGAGTATTATTATGGAACTTATAAACAAAGACATTGGCAACCTTCAAACACTGGATCCCACCCAGTTTGGGTTTGTGAAGGGACAATCTTGTATCCTGAACCTGATTGACTTCTTCGAATCAGTCTCCAGAGCCATGGACATGAGTAAGGTGGTCCACACAGCCTATCTAGACCTTGCCAAGGCCTTTGATACCATCCCCCACTCTGGAATCATAGATAAACGTACTAAGCTGGGCATTAATCCCTACGTCACCCAATGGGTTGCTAACTGGCTTACTGATAGAACTCACACTGTAAAAGTAGCCAACTCCAAATCCAGCTCCAGACAAGTGACAAGTGGAGTACCTCAGGGTTCAGTCCTGGGACCGCTCTTGTTTGGCATCTACTTCTCTGAAGTACAGGCCAACACTAAGGGACTCTGGCTAACAAAGTTTGCAGATGACTGCAAACTGGGAGCCATTACTGAATCCCCAAATGATGTGGATACTCTACAAAAGGGCCTTACAGAAACATATGCTTGGTGCCAGAGCCATGGGCTCAAGCTCAATGCCAAGAAATGTATAGTTATCCCCTTTGGGACAAAACATTTACCCATGAATTACCATATAGGTGACAGTACACTAAACACCGAAAGTGTGATAAGAGACTTAGGGACACAGGTGGACAGTGGTCTCAGCTTCGATAACCACATTGCCACAACAGTCAGGAAATCCTTCTATGTGGCACACCTCATCACTAAGGGCTTTTCATCCAGAAAAAAGGAGGTCATTGTCCCACTGTACTCATCCCTCATTAGAACCATTATAGAATACAATGCCCCATTTGATATGTATCTCTCAAGACATCTGCAACAACTGGAAAGGCTGCAGAAATACCTCACTAAAAGAATCACAGGACTAAAGCAGATGCCCTACGCTGACTGCCTTAAAAAACTCCAGCTATACACTGTCGCATATTGTCTACTCAGAGGCAATCTCTGCTTAACATGCAAGGCCATGTCAAACCCAGAGCTGTTGGACATGCTACTCTTAAAGATATCCCAATCCCTCAGAGGCACACGCTCCAGGGATCTAAACCTTGTCATCACAATAAACAAAACATGCTGGAGGGGATAGGTTCCTGACCCAGAGACTCCCCAGACTCTGGAATAGATTGCCCATAAATGTCAAGCAGAGTGCCTCTTTGGCCCTCTTTAAAAGGAACCTTGACGACTGGATGGAAGAAAGGAAATTCACCAAGGGGATCATGTCAGTCACCCTGCTAGACAGGGGTCTGGGGAAGTAAATAGTGTGGGAAGAAATAGCCAGGGAATTGTTATGGCTAGGCTTGTATAGGCCCTAGGGCTGATAGCCTAGTACCAACCTATGAACCTATAAGGAGGCATGATCTGCCTTTCACAAACACGAACTGGGGGGCTCCAGAGTTTGGAGGTTACCAATGTCTTAGTTTATGAGCTCCATGATGATACATTCCATGGCCTTGCAGACCAGGCTCGTCAGGCTAATAGGTCGATAGTTCCCGGGATCAGTGGTGGCTACCATTTTGTGGAGTGGGATAACTGTTGCTGTGCACCATTCAGAGGGCACAAAGCCTGATGTGAGGCTATTATTGAACATGGTGCTTAAGTGTGGAGCCAGTTCGTTTTGAGGTTCATGTAAAACGCAGCCTGGGATGGAGGCTGAAATGAACAATCTTGTGAGGGGTGTGACTAAATCATGCTTCATGCTATTTAAGATGCATCCAGGGATATTGTCAGGATCCATTGATGTAGTATTTTTAGCTTTTGATAGCACTTTTAGGACTTGGTCTTGTGTGATAGCTGAAATACCATGCTATGTTACATTTTCTCCCTCCCAACATGAAACCACCAGACCCGGGTCCTATGCATGATGTGTAGGCCCTGGACATACCTTCCAAATTCTCTATAAAATCTAGCCAGGTCTAGGAAGACCATTACTTCCTTCTTTCTCCTGGGTGCTCATCAGTTTTGTACTGTGCCAACACTTCTCTTTAGGGATTGATAGTCCTAAATATTTGATGTAAGTTTAGCCTTTCCATAATCTTTATAATCAGTGCCCTGATATCCACAAATGCACAGCGGAGAGTTGGATAGCTAGTTTCTGTCCCCAGTTGATCCACTTCCAAACATTTTGTTTAATGATTTGGTTAAACAACACTATATATACCTCCAGGCCTTCTCCTGAGTCAGTAGCTTCAGGGAGATTGCAGTCTAAGGTGCGGCCATGGACTTACTACTCCCATGTTCTCTGCAGCAGCTATGTTTTGAAGAAACTGTTCCATCATAGTCATCTTGTAAGCAATCAAGACAGTAGAGCTCCCTAAAGATTCTGGCTCAGCATTTGTTCTACTTAAACAAAGCAGCCTCAGTGTCTTCAAACCTTTGGAAGTAAAACAGGTGACTTCACTAATTACATCACACCTTAGTGCTGTACAGTGGCAGCTGGTGACTTCAAATCAAAGGGGGACTGAAGGAGACAGCTGAATGGGTGGGGTCAATGGAAAGGGGTGAGGTAAACTAGAAAGGGGAGGAGCTATGCTCAAAAATCACAAAAACTGTAACTTTAATTAAATACACTGTCCTGGGTGCCAAACTGTCATTAAGAGAGTCCAATCATGACAAAATGAAGTGTAGAAGAAAAAAAATATTTCAGTGCATTGGCTACATGACAGTTTACTTAATATCTAGATGGAAACAAAAAGGTTGTGAGGCATAAAAAAAAAATTACTTTTTAAATACATTACTGGAATGCCAGTCAAAATCAAGTATAAGAAAAACAATTAGCACTCAACTCAAACCACTTCTCCTTGCACTGCAGTTCTAATTATAATTATTTATTCAGCTTTATTAAAGTACCAAGTAACATGCTGAAAGTAGCAATCTCTGTGATACCCCCACTTGTAAAAATGTTTCTTATCCAAAAAAGACCTGCTGGCAGACAACTATCGACTTGTTTCATGGGGAAAACATAATCAAAGTAAAAAATGAAAGGCAAACAAGAGACAAGCTCAAGATACATTGCTTAAAGGATTACTGCACAGGTTATGGACCACACACGATAGATTGGCATTCTGTTTAGTTTACAGGTAAAGCCTGCAAAGATGACTGCAAGTCTCCAACAAATGTAACGAGCCTCTTAAAATAATGTAATCCTGTCCTTTATAACAAATACTGTCATATGCATTTCAATACCCAAGGCTTATACGTTATCTAGTTATGTAAGTATTCTCTGCATGGCAACAACAGAAAGGCTTTCAATGCTGGCAGTTCTTTAAAGGTATGCTTATTAAAGCTTACTTGCATCTTACAATCTCAGACCAGCTTACCTGATGGTCATTAAAGCATTGCTACTTAAACACAGAGCAACAGGCACTTTCTGAATAATAATAAGCATAAATCAACAGTATAAAAATATGACAGAAACCAGAACATTCTGCAAAATCAAGGACAGATGAAAAGCCACTGTAGTACTTGTGCCTACCTTGGATGGGGGGATACTCTGCACATTTATACTGCATAACTACTCCTTGCCTTGCTTGGACACATCCAGAGTCACTACATGGGGGAGTGGGGTGCAACAAGTATGTCACAATTTGAAATGTCTCTGTGATGGTCCTGACACATTTGTCATGCCTCTCAACCTCAGAGCAAGAAATCTGGACAAAGCCATACATAGAAGTGGGACAAAGGCCCAAAAATAAGGACAATTTTTAAATATTGCTCTCATAAACTTAGAAAGATAATAGAATAGTAGGCCTTGCATTAGTATGAATTTTCTGAAGGGTATGAAATCTGAAACTCAAATGTCTGTCATTATTTTCTAACTTCAGTCTTTAATGATTTGCCACTAATTTGCCAAAAAAAAAAAAAAAACTTATGAAAAATGGACCAAAAATGTGATGCAAAAATATAAATAGCCACACAATACAGCTGGGAACCTGTCAAAGAAGGGACACTTTTTAATATTAGTACTGCTAACTTGAACAGCTGACAAAATAAAAGAATCTACATGCATTTCTGAAATAAAAGTAATCTGTAACTCTGATTATTGCAGTTATTTATTAATTGTAAGCCCTTCACATTTTCTTCCAAAATTGCCATTTTGCGGAGGGATTATTAGGAGAACAGCAACATTTTAAGCCAAAATCGAGGACAGTTGAGAGGTTTGGATATGCTTAATTCTATAAAGCAATTTATTTGCACGTACCTCTCAACCTGTTAATGCAGGCAATCTGGACAAGGCCAAATATATTGGGGAAACATATAAACAGTACTAAAATTGCTCTCGTATAAACTGAGACAGTTGATAGAATAACAGGTCTTGCTTTAGTATGCATTTTTCTGAAGGTTATGAAGTCTGAAACTCAGTGTCTGTCATTATTTAGTGACTTAATTCCTAAATGATTTGCCAGAAAACCACAAATTTTATGAGGAACAAACCAAAAATAAGAAGCAAAAATCTATTCATTCTGCAAAAATCTGGACAGTTGAGAGGTATAGTTCAGCCGGGGCTGTCTTTGAGTTTGCTGCCCTACCCCCCTCACAAAATCATGGTTGAATGGAGCCTCCCCCTTGAAGCCATTCCAATGAACCATTACTTGGTTATTTCACCCCATTTACCATAAGCACTAATGTGCATACTGCTTTACTTCTGCAATGATTTGGACTTCATTTGAAAGTTTTATTTTGCATTTTACAGCACAAACACTAATAGATATCTGCTAAACAAAGCAATGCAGTCTCACAATAAAAAGAGACTTTGCATTAAAACTTCTCTGCCCTTGAAACTCACATTCATTGAAACAGCATTGAAACCCACATTCAAAGAAAATACATTTTGGCAGTGGCAGATAAAGATTAACTTTGGGCTGTTTTCAAATCACAGTCCCCTTGCACACGAAACATACACATGTTCTTTGTACACCTTCATGATTGCATTAAATTATATTCCTTGTACAGTACAGTTTTAGAGGGCATTTTAAATTTATTGTTTTGAACATTTTTTCAGTAAACAAAGAAACAAAATGCATGCGCCAATAATGACAAAACTGCCCAATTCAGAATATTTCCATCATAAAAGTCTACTCAAACTTCTACAGTCCACCAGTATCAGTAAATATGTGCAATCTTTGAAGAAGTAAAAGTCATCTAAATAATTCCATATTAAAGAGATCTGTAACTAATGAAGAGGTTGCTGCTAGCAAACAATTTTATATTTCATCGTTTCATCTACAAATAAAGTGCCTGTTGCCCTTGAGGAATAAATTCCCTATGTTACACTACAAAAATGATAAGCTAGTAATATTGCAATAGGGAATGGATGCCAAACTGATAACAGATTCATAGTTACTAGGTATCTTCACCAAAGGGAACTGCAGCATCCACCCCCTTTACAACACAGTACAGTATCAGCGATGCATCTACCTACTGTGGGAGTAGAACCCTCAGCCTTCGGCATCAAAAGTAAGTACACTACCTGTTATGCTATTAACAATGCAAGCAGACTTAGCATAAGCAGCACTAAACATTTGCTCCCCTGCAGCTCTCATTTCCTTGTAAAATCTACTCAACACTCAGTTGTATCTCTGAACTTTGCAGCACAAGAAATATGGAAAAAGCCAAAATGTATTGGTGGGGGGGGGCAAAAGCCGAAAAAACAGGGACACATTTTAAACATTGCTTGTATAATGTTGGAAAGTTGCTAGAATAAAATGCTGTGTTATCACCATACATTTCACTGCCAAGCCTTGAACCCAGGACCCTATGCAAAACACTCAGAGCAACATACCACTATGCCAAATCATCTGTTTTGTGAATGAGAGGAAGACTAAAATTTAAATGGCTACCATTTAGTAAATTCAGTTCTCACCATAGCTGTCAACCTCTTAGCACAAAACACCTGAACAAAGCAATAATGGGGAATACAACCCCAAAACATATTTAGTGAATTCAGTTCTCACCATAGCTCTCAACCTCTTAGCAAAAAACACCTGGACAAAACCAGTAATGAGGGAATACAGCCCCCAAACATATTTAGTGAATTCAGTTCTTACCATAGCTCTCAACCTTAGCACAAAAACCTGGACGAAGCCAATAATGGGGGAATACAGTCCCAAAAATAGGGACAACTTTTAAATATCCATCTTATAAACTTAGAAAATTGCTAGAATAAAAGGTTTTGTGTTACCCTGTACTTTCTGAAGAATATGAAGTCTGAAATTCAAATGCTTGTCATTTTTATTTATTTAACATTTGTTAACCAGGAAAGTCTGACTTGTAACAAAAGTCAATTTTCAGCAGAGGCCCAAGGAGAATCACTCCAGACACATGTCTTTGTAAGAGTAAACCCACACAAACACAGGGAGAACATGCAAACTCCACACAGAAGGCACCCCAACCAAGAATCAAACCAGAGATATTACAGCTGTCAGGCAACAATGTTGCCACTGCACCACTGCACTACTGACTGTGGAAGACACAAAAATACAGAAACCACAGATTTTATGAGGAACAGAACAGAACAAATATGAGGCAAAAATCTGCATTTTTTTGCAAATGGTGGTGGGTAGGGAATTTAGGCTCTTGCCACCTGGGCCCAAGGTACAGGGTTCAAGCCTGTTCTATACCCACAACCATATAACAACTAATGCATTTCACACACACACAACACTACATATGTCATCCTAGATTTTTAAGAAAGTACAGTCATGCTTTTATTTGACTACTGAAGGACCAGTCAGCTTTCCAGTGTTTCAAGGATAGACTTATTTTTATTTATTTATTTATTTTTTAATGGCAGTGATTTTTCGCCAGATAACAGTGATATATGTATTTGCTTGTGACATTACAGAGATTTTTTTGCCTTATGCTGACATTTTTAGTAACAAATATATTTCAACATAATATTTATACTTGTGTCCATGATGTGCAGTGCCATCCACTTGCAAAATATAACAACTGCATTGTGACTAATGCTTAGTAAATCATAACTGTCTTTAAAACAATGAGATTCCGAGTTTGTTCCTTAGTCTTAAGTATGTAATGGCAAAAAAGCATTTTAGTTTGCCAACATGTTATAGTGGAAAAAGCAATTTCATATATATATCCATGGAATCAATAAAACTGTGCCAGTAGAAAAGCATTGTTCATGGGATGATACTTTAGAGGAAAGCTGAAAACCATTCCTTAAAAGATATACTGTAATGAACACTAGATACTGCACCATATAATATTCAGTGATGCAGTAAGCAGAGGCTACATCTGCATATTATTTCTTAGAATCTAATAATAAATATATGTTATAAAGTTAGATAAGAATAAATATACTGAATACCTGTAATGTTTTTGAACAAAATTTCCAAATACTTACTGTGGTACAAAAAACAATGCCTAAATTAATTAACTTTAAGTTACAAGACATAAATTATTTCAAAAGTTTGGAAAACAATAGAGTTTAAAATATTTTTGACAATTTGTGCTGAACTGTCAATTTCCATTAAAGTCTGTAAAAATAATCCACAGTTATTTTTGTATTTTATTTGCATACCCAAATCAATAATATCATTAGAAGTTAAGAAAAAAATAATGTTGTATAATGAATGGCAGGGTTGGGTGATGGGCTAGCAACCTGTCCCCATAAAAACTGTAACCACTACAGAAACGAGTGACTGGAGGGGTGCTCTTTGTCTGATGAGCTGCATGGCATGGATGGGACTGAGAGAGATAGAGAGAGAGAGAGCGAGAGATAATACATGGCATCCATATGCGAACAGTAGTAGTTTAGATTTCAGTTGAATATGAAAATCATGAACTTGAAGTGGAATTCATAGCCAGAATTGTATGTGGAAGAAAGGTGACCTTCCATGCAGGGAGATCTGTCTTCTGCATGCATATAACCCAAAGTAATGCCCAGCAAGGCAGTCACTCTTTTGCTGGGATACCTGTACATGACAACTTTGGACAACTAACAAACCCCTCACCACACCTGATCACTCCCATAATAAACACAACAATGCACATTTCTCTACCACTGTTACTATGCTTTAGAGTTATTTCCTGCACTTCTATTCAAACACCTGAGTTTCTATGCCAGGGGTTACAGCATCAGGAGTTATTCTGTCAGGAGCCACTATAGCAAGGGTAACTGTGCCATAGTTACTGTCTTGGGAACTACTGTGCCATGAGTTACTATGCCATGACCTCTTATGTCAGGACTTAATGTATCAGAAGCTACTTCGTTACAAGTTCCTGTGTTAGGATCTACAATGTCAGGAATTACTGTGTCTAGAGCTACAGTGTCAGGCACTATTATATTAGTGTTACTGCATCAGCAGGTGTTATTATGTCAGGAGTTACTGTGTCAAGAGTTGCTGTGTTTAGAGTTAAAATATTTGGAGTTACTATGCCAGGTATTACTGTATCAACAGTTCCTATGGCAGGCATTACTATGACAGGAGTTACTATGTCAAGCATTAATATATCTGGAATTACAAAGTCAGGGATTCTGTTAGCAATAGTCAACAACACGACCGCATTCTGTTGAATGTGCATTAAAAACAAAACTTTAAGCAGTTTAAATGTGAGAAATTTATTTCAACTGAAAAAGTAATGAAAAAAATGCTTTCTTTTTTAGTATACAGATCTTTTTCACATTTACATTTCCTTTGACTGTGTACTGCAGGCAATTATTGCTCAACCTGCCAGCAATCAGGAATACGACCCTTCCTATACTGACTGCCAGCAGGTACTAATTAATTCATGGACTTCCTTGCTGACCATGCTGCATGTCAGTTTCAGCTACTGGAGTGAGAGACTACTTACTGTAAGAAAGCAGTTTATTTATCCAGGGTTACCACTTGCTGCTGAAAACTGATTGGCCATAATAGTTTTGATTATAAATAAGATGTCTAAGCTGTGTAGAATTTTTTTGCTGACAAGATTCCTACCATTAAAGCAACAATTCAACAATGTAACATTACACTTCATGGGCCAGACATTCAATTGAACTGACTTAGGCAGAGATGATTGGAAGAGCTTTTTTATGTTCTTGGACTAAGTTTTGCATTCACAATTAAGGTGAATTCATGCCAGTGATTTCAGACATGCACCATACAATCTGTGGTCTAGGCCAATGTCTCACCAGGCTGGTTGTTACCTGACTAGATCTTCTGTGTGCAGTAATTTCCTAGATTTTGTAATTTTTCTTTGAGCTCTGTGAAACTTCTGTCTTGTTTAAAAGTGGCTTTGGACACCCAAGTCCTCTAGAATATCTTTGGATTCTAACTGTCTTGCTATGTTGCCCCATGCTTAAGCTGCCATTCTTTAATAAAGTTCTTAAGGTTTCATATGCACAGTCTGAATCTTAGACTGTGCATAAGAATGACCTCATCAGGGATGTTGGTGATAAAAGGTGTTACTCATTTCTTGCTGTTGTATCTCCTTGATGTTTTCACCTCCTATCTGTCAGGATGTACCCAGTGTGTTGTTATCAGTCTTTATAAAAACCCTTTTGAGTGTGAAGCATCAGGGGCCTCGGTTTTGGATCCATTCTTGTTTGCAGAATTTATACTGTGTCCAAGATTTCTTATCAGAAGGAGGAATTTGACTTATCAGTGTTATGCTGCTGAGACACTGTTAGATCTCCCCTATCCTTACTGTCACAGGGAAAGTGTGTATTCCTCTGCAGATAACTTAGATGCTATTTATTTTTCACTTTTATAATGGCCTGAAACCTTTCACTTTTATAACGGGTTGAAACTTAATAGCTCCAAAACTGAAGCCTTGGTTGTGTATACTGCTTTGAGGAATTCTACTGCTGTGCCACTTTCAGGGATATGATGATGACTTTAAGGTTAGTTTCAGTGCATGTAGCTGACAGCAGGCAAGAAAAATTATGTGAATGTTAGAACTGCACGCAAGAAAAAAACTCTTGCTGTGACTGGAAGCCATAAACTAAAGTGACTGGAAGCCATAAACTAAAGTGATATATCTTATTAGATGCTGTTTGGATAGATATGTTATTGTAAAGTGAATTTAGAACAGTTACTGGAAGGGCATATTCTAGTTTTGGTAAAAGACAATTTATACCAGTTCTTTCCTTGCATCATGACTTAGGATACTAAAGAACTTGCAAGCAGCATTTAGGTGCTTTAAGTACAATATCAGGAGCTATTTCTTTATAATTTAAAAATGAGACAACTTAAACCATATTGTTTCAGTTTTCCACATTTGGGTGTGTGGTATGATATTATGAAAGGGGCTTGTCTGGTCTGAAATTCTTCAGTATTTTATTTTTACCAATAAAAATTTGTTTGAACTGACTGTTAGCCATTTATTCTTAGACCAGTTCTACAGATGGTTGAAATCATTTGGTGGATGTTCTGTACACCAGTAGAGGTTTGAGAAGGTATGAGAATAAGATTGCCATGAAAGATAAAATGAACTGAGGGTGGAGAGATCAGTGTGGCCAGCACTAACCTTTGAAGAGTTCCAGATTTGGGGTAGCCATTATCTGAGGCTTTATTCTGCACTATAATTTGAAAGGTGTGGTTTGCTGTATATGTTTTGTCTCCCTGCTGTCTGAAAACTATAAGGCCACTGCTATCAGTTAACCCATTCATTTCCTAGAGAGAGAGAGAGAGAGAGAGAGAGAGAGAGAGAGAGAGAGACAGAAAATGAGTTGTGGTGTCCATCGTTCATGTAGTCATCATGTTTGTTTTCTTTTAGGTCCTATCACCGACCTTTGGTGGGTGACATGGGCAGCTGCTTCACTGCCAGGGTCTACTACATACTTCCCCTGTTTGTGATTGTTCCCACCGACATGCTAACAAAGGCTACCATCACCAGCTTGGCAGGTCAAGCACATCTCTAGCTATGGCTGTTTCGAATGCAAGCCTTTATTTGCATGCTATGAAACAGCCACTGAACCACAACACTCTCCCTCCAAAGTAGGTGAGATGGAATATATCACTCATTCCTATCCTCCCTGCCTAAATTTCCATTGCTTAGAATGCTAACCAAACCCAAGTCACTCATGTCTCAGACAGGGATTTATCCCTCTATGTTACAATGCAGAGGAAAGGAATGTTATTTTCACCAAGTCTTACTCCATCTAAGCTTAACTTCACTGAAGCCTATTTTCTTCACAGTACTCAGAAGAAGATGGTGATTTACTGACTCCAAAACCACCTCATGTCAAAGAACACAACTCTAGTTATTAAGCCTTATTCCATACCTGAGTAAATATAGTTTGTGAGTGGCAGTTAAAGATCTGTCAGATGGATTTTATGTGGTATTTTTCTACTTGTTATGCAATTAAATTAGTTAATAATTGTTTGAATGTTTTTAAAAGGAAGAGATTAGGATGGGTTTGAGGAAAAACAGATTCTGTCTAAGAGAACAATGCAAGCTTATTTGAAGCTGAGTGTTGGGTTGAATATATGTGTTGTGAGTTTAGAAATTACAGGAATCTCCAATCTGAGAAGTTAAGGTATAAGATATAGACGTTAGGAAGGGAGCCTGTGTCTAATCTGTGCAAGATCTGCTGTACTTCCTTGCTGGTTAGAGCTTTAAATGGGACAACTGCTATGAGAAAATATAGTATGGGGATTGGCTGGAATGGGATGCTGGGATGCTCAAGATTTGTTGGGTAATTCTTGCCTGCTTGACATATGTTGCATAAACACATTTGGAAATACATTGAAAAAATGTGTATAAGATATCAGTATTGCAAACAGTTGTAACATTTTAAAGGTTTTCTAATAGAATTTCATTGCCCTAGAAGCTTTATTGGCCTGTTTCTAGTATATTTGTTTTTCATGAAAATGGTTGTAGCTCTGTCAGTTTTGTAGGGACACCCCTGATGTTTCTCAAAGTTTTGTTCCATTCCTTCTAAAACTGGAAATAATTTTGAGAATTTCTAAGATAATAGTGCCAACATTTAAAATGTGTCCCTAATTTGAGGTCTTTTCCTTCGTTATTTTTTGCTTTCTTTCAAATTATGTTGGTAAAGGTTGAGAGCTATATTCACAGCTACTTAAGTTTAGGGAGGTTTAATGTTCACTGAGATATGCATAGTCATTCTTCCACTCATTCCATAGTGTGATTGTTTGCATTAAGTTAAGCTTTAACTTCTATACAAAGCAAAAGATATTTCTTTCAAGTTCTTTTACTTGCCATTGGAAATATCCTGTCATGTACTGGAGTCAGCAGGCTAAAAAAGATACGATAAAGCAAGAGAAAAATATATTTCCTTTTCAATAGAAGTCTAGTTTAGATCCTCTAGTTTCAGAAGTAGCACTCTATTTATTTATTTTTTTTATTTATATTTTGTTGCCAAGATTAGTACCACTAGCCAATGATCTCTTTTTAGAGAGGAAACTCAAGCTGGTATTCATATTGAATAGAAGAAATTTACCTAGTATTTCAGGGAACTTCTACTTTGTGAGACTTCTTCCTGTTTTAGGCACAGAGACTGCTGGGTGGAGGAGCTGTATGGAGTCAGCAGGAGCATCACTGTTAGTAAGTGATAATGTAATGTGTAGTAAGGATGATTTATTTGAAACATGCAAGTCTGAAGAGCAGAGAGAAGCAATAAAAGTAACAGTAAAGGATTCACGCTGGAGGGATAGATACACTTAAACTGACTGAAATATGGCAAAAGGAGGAACCAAGAGAGGAGATGATGGTTTCTTGGAGTGAAATGGCTGATGTATTTATTTATTTTTTCAGAAACTGAGCAGCACAAGGAAAGTGATGATAGTGTTATATACCACAGTAGGAAGGAGAAAGGTGCAGTTTTCCTAATTTTCCAAAAAAGAGACATTTGAGACCTATAATGAGGATATCTATCAAAAAGATACTATTGTTGATAGACACAATTATAATTTCAACCAGATTTAAGTGACAAAAGTTCATTCATTCATACATTAGGGTGAAAAAAATGTGTGACTTAATCTTTGAGACTGTGTGTTTACTGCATGAATTTCTTGATATATATGAAAGAAAACAATTAAAATCCCTAGAATAACATTTGAATTTTCAGGATGGAGACCACAAATTTTAAAACAATATGTATACAGTTCTGGACTGATGAAGTATTATGGCAGGATGTTTATCTTTTCTTACAGGAAATGTGTAAAGAGATTAAAAGTGTTAAAAAAGCAAAAGATGAAAGGAATGCATGGAATGGAGGATGTGGGTGTGAAGTGATTTTGAAAGCTGTTAGTTAAAAAAACAATGCATTTACCTAATGTTGTGTAAATTGCAGAGTGCAGGGGTATGTTAAAATACTGGAGACAACCAAAGTCCTTTTTTGAGGGCATAATGCATCCTTAATTAACAAATGCAGTAAAATGAGGTGCCAGCAAAGTGGGGAAAGGGTAATATGGTTTTATTATTATGCAAGTGTGGGTAATGCAGAGCAAGAGAACAGATAGGAAGAAATCACAGGGGATGATGGTTTTATAATTAAGGAAGTGATATAGGATCGTAATACTGATCAAGATGGGGAAGTGACAAAGAAAGGAGTTGAAAATGTATAGATAATTTTGAAAACAAATTAAATGATTGTTGAAAATAAATTTGAGATTTTAGCAGTAGAAAAGAAATATAAAGATGAAGAAGATGAATAGGAAGTAAGACGAGTACATGAAAATTTACTGGGAAAAGCGAATGTAAGAAGAAGGAAAGTAAAAGATTCCCATCTAAACATTAAAAAGGCAATTGTCACAATCCTGCCAGTTAATGTAAATAGTATAATAAAGGGATGTCAGTTGATTGTGTTCTGGAGTGGTGTAAAATCAGGATCAAGATGTTATTATTTTATTAGATATTCATCTTATAGGACAGAATAAAAGAATGCAGATGGCAGATGGTGGGTTTGTGGGATGGCATATTGTATGGCATTTTGGAGTAGATATGTGTTTAGGATAGCCATGTTAAAAAAGAAGAGATGAGAATGTAAGGATGCTAGATTACATTGTAGTTTAACAGGAAGGTCTACACTGTTAGAATTTTGATAATGGAAATGATGTATAGAATATTAGGTTTGTATGCCTATAATGTGGTAAAGTAAGGGAAAGATTTATTTGAAAGATTGTTGCTGTATGCTGTTAATGAGTTTCTAGGGACAATTTCATGTGATGTTAGGAAGATTTTTGATTTATTAAAATGGGGCACTTGTGTATGAGTCAGGAAAGGCAATGAATATATTTTAAGCATAGTACAAAAACTGAAATAGAGTTTTCTTTTTTCAAAGATCTCAAGGAGACTGAGGGGGTTATTATTACATTGTAAATGTGTGACAAAAGTAGTGAAAGGGATAAAAAAGATTGTAGATGTTATAAACAGTGAGCATTTTGCTAGTAAGATAAAACATTTACGGAAAGATCGTTTGATGATAAATTTTATTAGACATTGAATAGTGGTTAGCTTTTAAAGAAAGTATAAACAAGTATATTTGTTGTGGAAAGAGAAGAAAGAAATGCTACATATATATATATATATATATATATATATATATATATATATATATATATGTATATATATATATATATATATATAAATATATATATATATATATATATATATATATATGGATCTATGTTGTTTTGTCGACAGTACGGTTCATCAAACTGTATTTTGTCGAACACACTTCCGTGAAAGTGCATTCCATCGAAAATGCACCTTCTCGGAATAAAACATAAAAACTAAATAAAAAAAACACACTACACAGTATTCTGTCAGGGGGCAAGCCCCCCTGCACCCCCCACCCACCCCCCACTTTAATATTCTCACTATGAGATCGCACTACAGTGGGGAAAAGGGAATATTCCCTTTTCCCCACTGCACTACAATCTCAACAAGAGTTTCCTTAATTGTACATCAATAGTATACTTTGATGTACAACTAATGCTACATGCATACGGCATGTTTTTTTTTTCTTTAGCGAAAGTGCATTTTCAACAAAATGCACTTTTGCTAAAATAATTTTGACAAATTACAGTTCGATGAACCATACTGTTGACAAAAAAATGTCGATCCATATATATATATATATATATATATATATACTGGAAAGTATGTATTAGTTGTTGAAAGAAGATGTTGTTTTTGAAAAAAAAAGAAAGAAAATTATATAAAGAAAATACACAAAGAAGTAAGATGCAGGGGTATCATTATGTTAGAGGAAGGAGACAAAGATATCTCTCTTTTTTTATCCGAGTGCATTAGGGATAAAAAAAGCTTTATTAGTGTATATAAGCAAGAGGAGATTATGAAAGCAGTGGAAGACTATTTTCATTCAGCGTTTTCTTGTTGAAGAAAAGTCAAGCAATTTTAATAACAAGTGTTGAAAGATTTGGAGAAGAATGTTAGTTTATGAGAACTGGAGGAAGTGTTGAAAGCAGTATATGGATTGGGTATGAAACGAAGATATGTAGAAAGAATGGAAGGGAACCTTTTTAAATGTTTTGAATGAATTAATGAAAAATGGTGCCTAGAATTATAAGGTATGTGAAAGAGTATTAAAATTAATATGAAAAAAGGGCAATAGGAAGGATATCTGTAATCTGAGACCAATAACTACGAATAACACAAATTACAAATTATTAATGAAAGCAGTGCATCAGATGTTTGAGAATGCTTTACAGGGCAATGTAGTTAACATATGCAATGTCATTGTCACAGCAGATAACAGACTTGCCTTTTGGGCAGAAGGCTATGGGTTATATTCCAATTCCAAATAGATCAATTGATAACACTACAGTGCAGCATGGGGGAGGGGGGTGCTGCACTCCTGAGTGTGCTGTCTATGACATATTAAACTGAGGCCCCATCTGCTTGAGTTGGTGGAAGCTCATGTGAATATAAAAGATCCCATGGCACCTATTGAAAAGAGTTGGGATTCTCTAAACATTATTTACAAACTTATTGTTTATTTAAAACATTATTTACAAACTTACATATTTACATATTTATAATTTATACAGTATACAATCTTCCATTCCTTTCTTTTATTGTCATATACTCATTAATATCTTACTTTCTATTACTGTATTAAATGTCTATCTTCATTATTCTCATTTGACCCCACTCCTTTTTCTACAACTGCCAACTAATTTTTCTTAAAATTAATGCTAGTCTCCATTTGCCATTAAATATGATTTAATTTATCCTTTCATTCCAAATGGTCCAGATCACATAAAATAATCTTTTATCTGTTTTACTAATGTATTCCTTATTTTTATGGCTATAGCATCCATACATAATCTATCCATATTTACTTCCTTTATACAGTATTTTCAACAAACTTTTCTTTATGTAATTTTTCCACAGTTTTGCAAAGTTTATACATTATAATAAAACATGTTCTGTAGTTTCATTTTTTACCACATTATATATACATACTCTTTTACTGATTTTTTTATATGGCTTATTGACTTTTACTGGTTATTTAGGATGGTGCAGTGGTGCAGTGGTAGCGTTGTCGCCTTACAGCAAGCGGTTTTCCAGTTCGGTTCTTAGCTGGGGTGCCTTCTGTGTGGAGTCTACGTGTCCTCCCTGTATTCATGTGGGTTTCCTCTGGGCGCTCTGGTTTCTTCCCATGTTACAAAGACATGCATATGGAGCATTTCTCCCCAGGCCTCCACTGAAAATTGTCTTTGTTCCAAGTCACATTTTCCCGGTTAACAAATGTTAAATAAATAAATTTACTAATCACTAATCTTCATAAAAAATCTTGACATTCTGCTTGCTTATTACACCATGCTTTTAATACTTTTATAGCTTAAACTTTTCATTAGCTAACTCAGCCCAAGTATTAAAGTAATAATATTGTATCATGATATTTTTATACCACAGTTTCCTCCCATTTTCTATTTCACCAATTTTTATTTTATATAAAATATATTTTTCTTGTTAAAATCTTACTTTTTTATTTAAACATACTTTTCCTCTTTTGATTTTTTCAACATTTGCAAATGCTACTCATATCTGTAATTTAGTAAATTTGCATTTCTTTTTTACCATTTATCTTAAACAAAATTTTATACAAATTCAAAGAACAAGCATGAACAATTGACTTTATTAATCCTAAATCCCCATCTTTCTTATCCATATATAAGACTCCTCTGTTCAAAGGATTTAATCTCAAACCCCATATAAAGTAAAAAAAAATAGTTGTAGTAGTTCTTTTTCAGATTATTGCCAACATATAGACACTAGCTAAGTATGCACTCTTTCTCAGTATAATTGAATTAATCAAATAAACCTTTTTACTCAACAATAGCTTGTATATTTTTCAAAAACAACGAAGCTCCTTTATTTCATCTCTTATCCTTTTCCATTGTTCCTCACTTACACTTTTACTCCAAATCGTATTCCTAACACAGAGATTTATTTCAGTGAAAAAGATACTTTTCCTATCTTTATTATATTACCCAGTCTTTTACTTTTCATTTAAATAAAGTCATGCCTATTATATTTAAACATTGATATACATAATACATAACTTCTTCCACCCATATTTTGCTTCTGGTAATCAATATAATAGCATCTGCACATATAAACATAAATGGAATTGTTATCCCTTCATTGGTAATATAAGTAGCACCTTTCGTGTGCAAATTTATATCTCTAATACATTTATAACTAATGCAAATAATATGCTACTCATATGAGATCACTGATGTATGCCATTCTTTATATCTGTTTCTTCCATTCACTAAAATTCTTATGTTATTTTTATTATATGCAGAACAACACATTCTTAATTTTCTCACTAATGTTACACTCTTTCATAATTGTACGCAAAAGTTCATGCTGTACTGTATGAAATGCTTTATTTAAATCTCCTATCATGATCTTGGTGTTGTCAGTCCTGTTTATAGTATCATCCACAATTTCCCTTACTATTAATAATAATTCCTAACATCATTTTCCCTTTAAACTGTATATGCTATCCTCCAAAATACATTGGTCAATGATGTAGACCTCTAATTTTTAATTTTGTTTATATTTTCCCTTTTCCATACAAATTTAAGTATACCACTGCATAAATTTGTATACATAAAACCTACATTTAACCACTTATTTATAACTATTAAGAAGTATAGATCTGTAAAATTTTTATAAAATTGATATCCCATTCCATCTGGTCTTGAAACTGACTACCGACTATAAATTAACTTGTGCAAGTGCCTTATCGAATTCATATAAGGAAATATTATTTCTAAATCTTTATTTTCTTGTTCTGCTAATTTTTAGCATGCCATTCTTTTTTGTACTTTCTTTCTATCTTTAAACATTTTCTTTACATAATTTATTACAATATTCATAATTTGCTCCTGATGTCTTTTTCTTCTCCTCTATCAACTCTCACTATACTAGTATTTTCGTTAACTATGGTACTCAAATAAGCTGATACATCTTCTCTTTTACCTTGTAAGTAATATCTTGGTTAAAATAATAATTCTTTATTTTTCTCCTGATTATTTTTATAAATTCTCAGTTCTGTCACATAAGTTTCTATCTCATTCCCTTCCAAATCCTAAAAAATCATCTATATACATTGTTTTACAGTTTGTTTTTTCCACATTTCTTATATCTGTCATTCAAAAAAAAAAAAAAAAAAACATTTTTTTTATTTTTTTTCTTTAAAGCTAGTCACCACTCAGATCAGTTTTTATAAAACACTCTAGTTGCAATGTAATGTTTCCATAACTGTATATGTGTTTTCTTTAATTTTTCATCCCATAATTTCTCATTTATTCTTTTTTTATTTTCCCCAATCAGCTATACTTCTTAATTTCCTATAACTCTATCCATATGGCTGAGTGATCTGAAAAGTCAGTTACAAGTGTCTCTCCCTTAACTATATTTAACCCTTGTGATATAATAAAATAATCTGTTTCAGTCTTACATATACCTCAGCTATATGCCCACACATTATTATTCAAAATCTTTAAATTGCCACATTTTATAACTTCAAACATTTTCTTAACATCATTTCATTTCTTCTTTTTTCCTCTGAAAATCACAATTAAAGTCTCCTGTTAATATTATATTCTCATTAATTACTATATAATCAAGAGTTTTATGAAATAAAACATAGGCGTACTGTGTTATAATTATGTATACCTGAGCATGCCATCTGAGATCTACATTAATTAATTTTCCCATTATCAATGTTATATTCTATGTTTTCACTGACTTCCTACAAAGAACAGCTATGCCATAATATAGTTCTTTTCCTAGATTCCATATTGTGCACCCTCCCCAAGGTTTCTTTGTAATCACTCCTCTTGTGCCAACAGTCTTATATCTTTCACTACTATTGCATCAATGTCACACTTCCTACCCCAGTTTAGGATGCCTGTTCTTCTATATATATTTTAATACTATTTACATTTACTGAAATAACTCTAAAATTGTCATTATATGTATGTTGTAGCTTACCAAAAATTATGTAAATTTGAAAGATTTATTTCATTTGCAGTATTCATTTCCTTTGTTTTCCTATTTTACCTTATCCCTTTAGACTTTCCTTTTCTGTCTCTACCAATGGAATTCTTTTTACCTTTCACTATTTTCCAAATTTATATCTTCCTCATCACTTATTTCAGAACCTTATTCTATATAATATTCTTTTTTGTTTTTCCTTTTATCTTTATCTTTATTTGGGTCTATATTATATTCTCAAAAGCTGATAATGTTGAATCTGACATTGTCTACACGAGAATATCAAACGCTCAGAATCTTGAGCGTGTAAATGGAAATCTCCGTAAGGGGAGATTTCTGTTTACTGCAATGTAGTGCAGTCTCGGAGTTGGTATATTTAAGTAGCAGGGGGTGTGGGGGTGCAGGGATGCTTGCCTCCCTGCTTAAACCCATTAGGGTACTTTTTCCTTTTTTTTTCTCTTTTTATAAGGTCGATGTTTGAAGACATCGACCATATGGTGTCGACCATATGTTCGATGTTTTCAAATGTCGATCTTATAATATAGACCCTTTACTTTTACTCTGATCTTGCTTTCTTACTTTGGCTTTATCTTTTATTGGAAATGTTTCTTCTCCCTGTATACTGTCCTCACTTTTGTTTTTTTCTTTGTCATCCTTTTTCCTCTACATTCATCCATAAATGACCAGTTTTGCTTCATTTGTAACATTCCAATTTATACTGTTTGTTTTGCATCAAACCTCTTTCCCCACAAATATAACACTACCAGTTATCACAGTTACTTAGCAAGTGATCATCTTTTACACAAAAAAACATGTTCTAGGTTGTCCCCAATATTTTACAAACACCCATACACCCTCTACATTTATCATACTAGGGATAAAAACATTTTTTCTTTCTCCATGTTCAATACCATAATCCTCTGGTATCACACATTTTGCTAATGTCCATAGCGTCTTAACAAAAATTTTGTTTAAATGTCTCTTTAAAGTCTGTTTTTCAACTTCAGTTCAAAATTGAACATGTATTTTCTTTTTTGTTTCTGTGTAAAATGCTTTTACCACATAAGAGTTCCATGGATTACAGTTCCTTTTCTTCTCATATTCCTCCCAAAAAAGTTTCCAGAAAAGAACCAGTCTCAAAAGTAGTGTCACACAATGTCTCTTTATGAGTAAGAATAAATACTCTTATCTCATGAGCCTTTACTCTAAGTGGGACCATTAAATTACCCAAAATGTCATACCTATCCATTTTTCTTCTTTGTTCTGAATTCTTATCATAAATTTCCTTTGATTATTGACATTTCCTTTCCTCTGTTCATCTCTTATTGCTTTCCCTTCAGTTTCCTTAACAGTTTTGGCATATGATTTTGTTTTGGCAATCCTTTTTAAAATGGTGTTTGATTCCCCAGGTTTGGTTTGTCCATAATTTCAACAAATGAAACATATTTCCAACTCTCAGGCAAACTCTGCAAAAACATATTCACCCAAGATATCATCCTGCGACCCTCCTGACTAAAGGGTTTTAATAAAACATCCATCTTTCTTTTGACTATTTTCCACTGATGAAACAAACAAATTTTGCTAAACCTCAGACTGTGCACTGGCACTTGCCTCTATGCTACCTGCCATCTTGGATGTCCTTGAGTGCTGTTTTCCCAGCCACCACTATGCTAACATCAGAACTAGTGGTATAAATACCATACTGGGTATCCTCTGAAAAGAAGCTAATAGCCAAGTGAGACTAACCTGGTCAACAATGTATAAATAAATAAAATAAAGCAAAGTATTTTATGTAACTGAAAGCAAGCAGAGTCATGAGATGTTATGTCTGATTAGTAGGGTGGTAGATGATATAAAATTTGAACAAAGTAAAGTTAAAGTGGTGAGGAGGATATAGAAAATGCATTGGATAGGATGGAGCATGGATGGGGTATGAGAAATAATGGAGGTGTATGGTGTCTAAAGAAGGGACCTGCAATTGTTAACTTCTGCTTATAGTAAAAGTTGGATTGTAATATTGGTAAATGGTGAGATAAGTCAGGGGTTAAAGTTTAAGGGAGGCTTTCGACAGGGCTGCCCAATGAATGGGGTGCTTTTTGTGATGATAATGAATGTGATTTCTTGGCAAATGACAGCCATGGTGAGGTGAGATATTTTATTAAGGATAAGGAAACAATTGTGCTTTTGACTGCTTATGAAGATGATTTGGTTACACATTAGAATCTTGAACAACTGAAATATCGAAATTCAGTTGCTCAAGTCCAATGTGTCGAAACTGCAGTTGCACGAAACTGCAGAATACCAAATACGGAAATGTAGAACCCGCAGTTGTGGTGGTGCATACGTGATGTGGGATTGCCTGTGTTTGTGATGTGTGGTGTGGTATGTGGATATAGTTGGAGAGTCAGGTAAGTGATGTTTTTGTAAGGGTATTGGGTAAGGATTTTAGTGTGTGTGAGTGTGTTTGGAGTTTTTAGGTGTGGGTTAGGGTAGGTAGGTAATATTGTGAGTGTGTAAGTGTTGAGAGTGGTGGTATTTGTACGTATGTGATGTGTGTTTATGCAAGGAGAGTGTAGAATGTGTAGTGCTGGGTTTTGTGTGTTTGTGGTTTTAGTGAGACCTTGAATTTAGTATATATAAGTAGCGGGGAGTGAGGGGGTACAGCCCCCCACATGGGGGGTTGCAGGGGCCTTGCCCCCCTGCTTATATGTAGGGTAGGTGTATGTGTTTAGTTTGTTGTGTTTGTATGTGTTTTATTTAGTTTGTTTTAGTGTCAGGAGGAAGGTGTACATGTGCTTGTTTGTGTGGTAGAGTGTGTATGTTAAAAGTCACAATTTTTAATTTTGCGCTTTTGAGGTTTCGGGTTTTAGAGTTTTCAGCTTTATAGTCTTGAGATACTGAAATTCGATATTTCAATATTTCGGGATTATAAACTGAAACCGATGGTTTGTATTTTATAACTAAAAATAAGACACAGATGAAAAAAGTAATGAAGCAAGAAGTAAGTTTATTAGATCTTGTGAGTTGGAATTTGGACAAGGAAAAAAGTAAAGGGTTAGGGGATGTGGTTAAGATGGTGGGTGTACAGTTTTATATGTCAGAAATTTCAAATGCAAATATTAGTTTTGGAAAAAAGGGACAAAGAAACAACAGGATGGTGTTTTGAAGGAAATCAGGGCAATTTCTTTCTTTCTTTTTTTTTTGAAGATGTTTAAGTTTTCATTATTAAGAAGATGTATCTTATTAATTCAGTTATGCAAGGAAAGGTAAGTATATATATTTGTTAGTTAAAATAAATGCAATAGTTTTAATGTTTACTGTTATTTGAGGGTCAGGGTTAAGCCTGATGAAAATAGATCTGGTGTACATGGATAAAAAAGGGGAAGTGGCATTAATTAATCCTGTCTTGCACATGGCATTTTAATTATTTTTTTTATATTACATAACATGAATAATGCACTGCAATAATACTGTAATCAGGATTATGTGCAGCAAATACTATAATTATTTGGGAAAAATGAGACAACATAGGCTGTCTAATTTAAATAATGAGCAATTAAATGAATGGCAATTTAAGATTCTAATGTCAAAATTAAATGTAGGGGTAAGAAGAAAAAGAAAATGTGTAAAGAAGTAATGATTTTTTTTTTATTTTATTATGTTGACCAATGAGATAAGTCAATACAAAAAAAGGAAACAAAGGTCAGGGGGGTATAAGCATAGGATTTTTTTGTGGAGGTTAAGTATAGATAAACTCCCAGTAAAAGGTCACTTGGTTTATAAGGTAATGTCAGAATATTCAATCTGTAATATAGTGGAAACTTCAGACTATGTTATTTTGATAAAGTGAGAGGGTTAATAAGGTTAACGAAATGTCGAAATTAAATGTAGGGGTAAGAAGAAAAAGAAACAAAATGTGTAAAGAAGTAATGATTTTTTTTTAATTTTATTATGTTGACCAATGAGATAAGTCAATACAAAAAAGGAAACAAAGGTCAGGGGGGTATAAGCATAGGATTTTTTGTGGAGGTTAAGTATAGATAAACTCCCAGTAAAAAGTCACTTGGTTTATAAGGTAATATCAGAATATTCAATCTGTAATACACTGGAAACTTCAGACTAAGTCATTTTGATAAAGCGAGAGGGTTAAGAAGGTTTAGGAGTTGATATTTGTTGAAATAGTTTGTTCGTTGTTAGTAAAGTAAGTATAGAGATAATTTTTTATAAAGGGGTGAGTAAAGAATGTATACAAGATTTGGATATGGTGCTTTTTTAATTACATGGGGAATTTGGAGGGCATAAATGGATGCGCTATTGTTTAATAAGAAGCACATCATTTTGGATATCATTGATAAAATAAAAAAAGTGGCTGTGGGAAAAAATGGGGAAAATCTATAATATGAATATTTTAAGTGTATAATATACATATTCCTGTCCTTTAAAATGTTAAAAAGAAACATGAAAAGAAGAAAGATTGTTTATAGTTATAAATAATGTACAAAACATATTTATGTATAAATAAACTATGCAGATCTCTACTCATTTTAAAAGTGCAGAGATCTTTTACATACACCTGAGCTATTGCCAACTTTGTGAGGCCTTGATTTAAGATCAAATCTGAAGGATGGCACACTCAGGAGTGCAGCATCCTCCGTATGCTGCACTACAATGCCACTGTTGTAATTTAATCCAACTACCTGGTGTGGAAATAAAACTCCCAGCCTTCTGCACCAAATGTGAGTGTGCTACCAGCAGAGCCACTGAAAGCACTATTTGCATGTTCTCATGTTTTCAGGTATAGCATGACCAGAGTTAAATGCTGATTGAAGTTCGGACTTGTTAAGAGGTAGAAAGCAACAGCACTTTGTACTATGTGAGTGTATGCCTGTAGTAGGGTTACATTTACTGAATGATGAAACTATCCAGATAATGCTAGTAAATTATACAAATCTATCTATAAATTGTTTACATCAGCTCAGTTGTAGTTAAGATGAAACAGTAGTATGAGCACCTTTCTCTGAGTATAGCTGGAAGATCTACTAATTGAACTGTTGCTGCAGGAACTATGCTGAGTATACATAAAAATAAGTGGATGTGGTTACCGCACCAGAGTTTACTATGTATTCATCTTGGGTATTGTTCTGTTAGATTACTTTGACTATAAAGCTGTCTTTTAAAAAAATAGAAAAGTAGGACATCTCCACTTTGTAGTCATCTTATTTATTGCAAAACAGAGGTATTTATCTCTGATAAATCAATGGGGACAGCTGTCTTCTTACATCTAGGTTTCAGTAGTAGCTGCTATCATACCTTTCAACTGTCCAGATTTTTGCAGAATATCCAGATTTTTGCCTCATATTTTTGGTCAATTCCTCAACAAATTGTGGGGTGTTTTTGGCAAATCACTGAAGATTAAAGTCAGTAAAAAATGACATATATTTGGGTTTCAGACTTCCTGTCTTTCCGAAAGTGCAGACTAACACACCTGTTATTTTTAATTATTATTAATTATTTTTAATGGCAAAGAGAGAGGTGGCGAAGGCTAAGGATAAGGCATATGAAGAGTTGTATGAAAGGTTGGACACTAAGGAGGGAGAAAAGGACCTGTACCGATTGGCTAGACAGAGGGACCGAGCTAGGAAAGATGTGCAGCAGGTAAAGGTGATAAAGGATAATGAGGGAAACATACTCACAAGCGATGAGAGTGTGTTGAGGAGGTGGAAAGAGTACTTTGAGGGGTTGATGAATGAAGAGAATGACAGGGAGAGAAGGTTGGATGATGTAGGGATAGTGTATCATGAAGTACAATGGATTAGCAAGGAGGAAGTAAGGACAGCTATGAAGAGAATGAAGAATGGAAAGGCTGTTGGCCCAGATGACATACCTGTGGAAGCATGGAGGTGTTTAAGTGAAATGGCAGTGGAGTTTTTAACCAGATTGTTTAATGAAATCTTGGAAAGTGAGAGGATGCCTGAGGAATGCAGAAAAAAGTGTTTTGGTACCGATTTTTAAGAATAAGGGTGATGTGCAGAGCTGTAGTAACTACAGAGGGATTAAATTGATCAGTCACAGCATGAAGTTATGGGAAAGAGTAGCGGAAGCAAGGTTAAGAAGGGACATGGTGATTAGTGATCAGCAGTATGGTTTCATGCCAGGAAAGAGCACTACAGATGCGATCTTTGCTCTGAGAGTGTTGATGGAGAAGTACAGAGAATGTCAGAAGGAGTTGCATTGTGTTTTTGTAGACGTAGAGAACATATGACAGGGTGCCTAGAGAGGAGTTGTGGTATTGTATGAGGAAGTCAAGAGTGTCAGAAAAGTATGTAAAAGTGGTACAGGATATGTACGAGGGTAGTGTGACAGTGGTGAGGTCTGCGGTGGGAGTGACGGATGCGTTTAAGGTCAAGGTGGGGTTACATCAAGGATCAGCTCTGAGCCCTTTCTTATTTGCAATGGTGATGGACAGGTTGACAGATGAGATCAGACAGGAGTCCCCGTGGACTATGATGTTTGCAGATGACATTGTGATCTGTAGTGAGAGTAGGGAACAGGTGGAGGAGACCCTGGAGAGATGGAGATATGTTCTAGAGAGAAGAGGAATGAAGGTCAGCAGGACTAATTCAGAATATATGTGTGTGAATGAGAGGGAGGATAGAGGAATGGAGAGGATGCAAGGAGTAGAGGTGGCGAAAGTGGATGAGTTTAAATACTTAGGGTCAATAGTTCAGAGTAATGGTGAGTGTGGAAGAGAGGTGAAGAAGAGAGTACAGGCAGGATGGAGTGGGTGGAGAAGTGTGTCAGGAGTGATTTGTGACAGACGAGTACCTGTAAGAGTGAAAGGGAAGGTCTACAAGAGGGTTGTGAGACCAGCTATGTTATATGGGTTGGAGACAGTGACATTGACAAAAAGGCAGGAGTTTGAGCTGGATGTGGCAGAATTAAAGATGTTAAGATTTGCACTGGGTGTGACGAGGGTGGACAAGATTAGGAATAAGTATATTAGAGGGTCAGCCCAGGTTGGAAGGTGTAGAGACAAAGTCAGACAGGCATGATTATGTTGGTGGACATGTGCTGAGGAGGGATGCTGAGTATATTGGGAGAAAGATGCTAAAGATGAAGCTACCAGGTAACAGGAAAAGAGGAAGGCCTAAGATAAGGTTTATGGATGTGGTGAGAGGACATGCAGGTGGTTGGTGTGACAAAGCAAGATGCAGAGGACAGGAAGAAATGGAAACAGGTGATCTGCTGTGGCGACCTCTAACGGGAACAGCCGAAAGAAGATGATGGTGATGATGATTAATTATTTTTAATATATATATTTTTATTATTAAGAGTGATATTTAAAATCTCTCCATATTTTGGAGCCTTTGCCCCCCAATTATTTTAGGCTTTGTCCAGATTTCTTGCACTAAGAAGTTGAGAGGTATGGTGGGAATACAATGAAGGATGAGGGATATTATGGAAGGGACTATACGTGATATAAAAGGGAAGGGACATCAAGTAATGTTATTGGTTGTGAGAGAAATTATGGATGATATTATAAGTAAAAGACAGGATGCAAAACTTATCCTAGGTGGTAGTAGCAAGGCATTTGATACAATAAGACATGATACTTTGTGGGATGTTATAGAAAAGTATGGAACACGTAACAGAAATAGGAGAGTGTGCATGTCAGCATATCAAAATAATATAGTGAGAGTGTTAATGAATAGGTGGTTGAGTAAAGAATATGCATGAAGTGTGTTTTTAGACAAGGCTGTTCTATGAGTGGAATATTGTTTGCATTGGTAATGAATGTAATAGTGACTTTATTTAGTGGGAAATTGATTTTGGCAGATACATTGTGAAAAATCATTATGGTTGTTGAAGGAGAGGGAACCAATTATGGAAGAATAGCAATGAGGATGTTACAAGAAAAATGATACATACTAAAAAATAAAAATGTGTGTATATATATATATATATATATATATATATGTGCATGTATATATGGAAATATGGAAATAATGTTTTTTTTTTGTTGTGTTAAATAAGGGATATCTACCTTGGCAAGCACCAACTCAAGCAGATGGGACCTTGGTTTAACATCTCATCTGAAGGATGGCACACTCAGAATTGCAGTTCCTGTCTTACGCTGCACTGCAGTGTCAGCTATCGATCTACTTGGTATGGGAATAGAACCCACAGCCTTATTCAACACAGGTGAGCATGCTACTGCCACTACTGACACTGCCAAAATTTTAATTTAAATGGACAATTAAAGCAGAAGCCTTTATGCAAGTAAAATATAAGCAAATGTTCAGGACCAGCATTAATTGCTGCAGATTTGCCAAGCAATTCTTAGTGGATGTCGCTGAGGTGGGAGTAGGTTACTCTTGTTTCAGACTATTCACGAGAATGCATAACCTACCTATGTAATTAGAATTCTCAGCAATGCTGGGAAGCAGTATTTGGATTGAGAAAGAGAATACCTTGTTATAAAATGGCTCTCACCCCACTAAATCACTATTTATTAGATACAGAATTTGTCAATGTCCATGACTCTCTATAATGGCTCTACCATCAGAAGTATTGCAATTCAAAACTACCCAGATGAGCTTTGACATTCCAGTCTTGTAATTTTAAATTCATCATCATCTTGATTGCAGACACTGGGACATGGATGGTCTGTTTCAACCTTATATCCCATCTGAAAGAGCTATAACCAGAGGCTGTATGGGGAGTTGTGTGACACAGTGACTGCTTAGCCTGGAAGGCACACTGTTCATTGTGGTACTGCCTTTGTTAGTGGGTGTATCACAAAAAAGAAGTGCAGAGAGAGAAACAGTGGCGAGATAGAGAGAAAGAGAGAGAGAGATAGTGAGAGATGGAGAGATACAGAGCATGCAGGCAAATCAAAGACAGGCAAGTTTCTATGACGACTAATACTGAGCAGTTCCCTTTAGGTTATATCATAGATGCTACCTCATTAGAAAGAGTCAGATTCCTGACCTCCAGGTTGAAAAAGGATGTCCTGAAAGGAGTCCCCAGGGAACTACAAGTGAAGGACAAAGGCAGTCTGGAACATGGCATGGAAACCTGGAAATGGGTGAGAAGTCGAAAGTACTGGAGTTATCCCTGCTTGTGTGGTGAACTCTATTAACAGGACACTAATATATGTAAGTATTGTTGGTTTTCTGGACAATATTGGGAATACCCTGTCTAATTGTTGATAAAGAATAATTGAATTGTGTTAACTAACAAGAGGTCATACTGAACCTAACTTTGAAAGAAATTGTGTGCATTGACTAGATTTTAAGGAATTTGGATTTATGACTGTTTTTTCTTTTCATTTACCGTACTGTTTTGCAAAAAAAAATGTTCTGTCCATTTGGTGATTACAAACAGTAAATTGCTGCAAAATGTATGAAATTTAGTTAAAAAAGCACTTTCCTTATCTTGCATGTCTAAGGTCAAATCTATTGCAAATGGTGAAAGGCTGCATGGGCAGCTGGTCACAGCTGTGTAATATCTCCTGTTATAGACTGTACAGACTGATTGCAGTTTTGGTAAAATATCTCTCACCTATCATCTGAAGTATTATTATAGATGCTAATTAATGCTACAACCTAAAATTTTGAATGACTTCACAGATGGCTATACTGAGACCATGCTTCCAGGTCACTGGATGCAGTTATACCTTTTTGTTTTTAATTCCCTCCTTACTTAAGTAATCGATTAATTATGGCACAATGGTGCAGCAGTTAATGTTGTCACCTCACAGCAAGAGGTTCTCTGGTTCCATTCTTGTCTGGGGTACCTTCTGTGTGGAGTCCCCATGTCTCCCTGCATTAGTGGGTTTCCTCCCACATTCCAAAGTCATGTGTCTGGAACATTTCCCCCAGGCATTTGCTGAAAATAGGCTTTGTACTAGTTGGATTTTTCTGGTCAACAAATGTAAATAAATTATTTATTTATTTATTTTGTGATTCTGCATGATTTGCCAAATGGCTTCTCCTTTATGCACTCAGCTGACCTATTTGTTCCTCCACTGGGGCCAAAGCCCCTAGCCCAATCATTCTCTATGGAGGTGAGAGTTAGGTGTTATGGTGCAGGCCAGTTTGCCAATGCTGTGGATTGTTTTATTCCCACCACCCTAGTGAGATTGCACACTCTACAACTGCTGCTCCTTGGAGGTGCATGCAAGCTAATGGGCATGAGCAATCTCCTAGTTAAGCAGCTCACCTCTATGCAGCACAGGCATATTAGGCTTCTTGTTACAGGTTTTACACCTGGAGTCCTACATGTGCCCCCAATGCAGTAAGCTGAACTGCACCCCCCACCAGATGGGAGAGCTAGTATCAGCTGCTCATTCTCATCCATTTTCACCCAGTTCCTCCAACATTCATGATGGTAGTCAAACATGGATCATTTGGGATACATTATGACTTTATCCCTCTGTTGTACATGGCCAATAACTGTGAATTTAATCTATGGTTTGCACGAGTAACTTCTCTTCTTTATTGTTTAACACTAAGAAATAGATGATATGATAGCTTTTATCATATGAATGTTATCTGACCAAGAAACCAAATAATTATCATGTATCGACAAGAAACTAAAGCATTAAAAAGTGGTCATTGAATGATTTGTTTAATTTTTTTCAGTTTTAGGCCTAAGACCTGCTACATAGTGTTTAAGCAGGAAGATTATTTTTTTGAAAAAAATCAAGAAATAGGATTTATGCTTACATTGCTAAGGAGCAAATGTAACATTCTAAAACCATTTGACTAAATCTTCACAAAAAGATGTAATCAGTGTGTTGTGAGCTAAATGTTGTAAGAAAGCAAACATATGAACAAAGCATTTGCAGAACCTTAATTCATGGCTGAGATCAGAAACATAAATGCTTCATGGAGGTTTCACACTAGAACGTCCTTGTAGACAAGTTTCCCACAGAAAAATAATGTGATGATGTTATTATTTATTTAAGGAAGTACGAGTAGTGGGATAATGAAGTGATTTGTGAAATAAAACTCATACAAAATGTCTACTGAATTATTCAAGCAACAACTTCATATATAGCATTTTAGTGATTGCCACTGAAAAACATTTTACATGGAAGTTGGAAATGAGAAAAGTTCAGTGTTTTTGTCAGATTGGCTTTTTGGACAAGTGTAATTAGACAAAGAATTTTGTGGAACAGCATGTTAATTAAATAATGCTAATTTTTTTAAAGTAACTATAGCCTTAGCAGTATCAGTTACTGTTACACCTGTCTGTTGAAATTTTGTCCATACAGTGTTTACTTCAGTATGTGTTGCATGCTTGGCTTGTCAAAGCAAATCAAAAGCAAATAAAACAAAGATTACTGATATGATATTGGGAAATGGGCAAAGAGATAACAGACAAACAGGAAAATAGCATAGTATAAAATAATTATACTAGCAGTAAAGTTAAATGAAAAGTTGGTTTCATTATCTATCATCTATCATTATCTATCACCTCTGCAAATGGTACCAAAAATTGCCCCCCACTAACCACACTAAACGTTTAGGTGTTACCTTAGATGAATCCCTCATATTTGACATTCATATTGCCCAAACCATCAAAAAAAGTCCACATCAAACTAGATACCCTTTACAGGGCCAAATCATTCTCAACTCCCAATGCCAGGCTAGCTACTGCTCACACACGCCTTCTATCTATCCTTCTCTATGGCTCTCTCATATTTACTAACCTTTGAAAATCTGACCTCAAGAATATAGAATCATGTTACCATAAGATTGTTAAATTTGCCTCTAATCACCCACACAGAGCCCACCATTGCTCAGCTCTTATAATATTAAACTGGCTAGAGCTCCCCAACCTTCTATTTCTCAATCAACTCTCCTTAGGCCACAAAATAACTGTCATTGTACAGTTATATTGTTTGTACTATTTTCTACTGCTTCCTGGTTGTGTTGCACTACTGTGGAGCTTTCTCCCTGGGTCTGCTCTAGTCAATAGGAGCTTGCACTGCACTGTTTCTTGATACTGTAAAATAATTCTATTGTACTAATGTTTTGCTGTTACTATGCTTTTGTTTGTTTGTTTGTTTTGTATTATTGTGGAGCTTTTCTTCCCGGGTCTCCGCTGAAAATGGCCTCTGGCCCAGTCAGACATACTCGGTCAACAAATGTAATAAATAAACAAATACATAAATAAATAAATATTATTTTGTGGTTATTGTCTTGCTTGTGATTGAAAGCAGCCAGTCAAGTTAGCAACATTGAAAGCCATATTGCCAATGCTTCATCACTTACAATTGCAGGTATGTCAAAATAAGAATGAATGTGTGGGATACATATTAAAAGACTCGAGAAAATGATAATGGCTTCCTGGATATCCAGTGTGAAGCAGACTTACAGGAATGCTGCTGACAGAATAGCCTTTGTTTTGTTTTTACTACTAATCACATAATCACAAAAATGCAATAAATTAGACCATAGTAATTGTTTAAAAATGTTCCCTATACTTATAGCATAATGGCTTTAGATTTCCTTTTATATGAGTATATATACTTAGCACTATAAGTAACTGGTAGTAGTTAACAGGCAAGACACTTTGTACAAAAATTTGCAGTGTCAACATTGCTTCTGTTCTACTTTAGGAAAAAGAAGAAACATGAACACAGACATCCTGTAAGTTAGAAACTTTTAGGTCACTTATGGTAGTATATATATATATATATATATATATATATATATATATATATATATTGATGTGTGCATAATAAGCAGGAAGTGAGACTATTTAAATTGTTGTTTACATATTTTTGGATATCCAGGCTGGCAGAAGTATCAGTGATAAAAAGAATTGTCTTCTTTGTCTTGAGACAAGAGTGATAGTAATGAACTACAGGCAAATGGGTATTTATACAGAGTCAAGACAAGAAAGGAGAAAAAGGCCAGCAATTGTGGTACTGGCTTAGCAGTCTAGTGCTATATGTCCTTTGTAGGCATTAATAGTCTAGAAGTATACAATTAATACATTATGTCCTGTGTAAATATTACGAGTCTAGAAATATTTATGTATTTTATTTATTTATTGACATTTGTTGATCAGGAAAGTCCACTGAGTCCAGAACCCAGTTTCAGTGGAGGCCTGGGAAGAAAAGGTCCAGACTCAAATCCAAAATGTACAGTAGACAATGTAATATATATGACACATTCAAAATTTCAATACAGAAACATCAAAAACAAGAATAAATTTTTACAGTTCTATGGCCAATATGATTTTTCTATAGCTTAATAAGGTTGTGAGCAAATCAAAAAGTAAACAAGACATTCTATATACAGTTGCATACAAAGTTTCAATACAAATACATCAAGAATAAAGTTGTATTTTAATATATATATATATATATATATATATATATATATATATATATATATATATACAGTTCTATGTAATATGCAATGGTTTACATAGTTTATTTAGGGTTGGTACATTTTTATTTACATGAAATATGATGTGTGTTAGCACAAATGGCTAATTATGGTTAGATAGTGAGATTACAAGCAAATATATAATGAAGATCATATTTGCAGAGAAATATCTAATTGATTTTTATAGGAGATCTGCTATTCTGGGGTGTGTATCATAACTTAAGGTGGTCTACAGTTTTGTTGACAGGGACATACCAACTTGTTAAGAAAATTATGTTTTAAAGTGAATTTAAAGTTTTTTAAATATTTCAGTTGTGTGGTAGAGGGAGATAGGGCATTCCATAGCTTAGAACTGGCATGTGAGTAAAAGCTTTGTCCTCCCCTTTTACTGGGTTTGGAAACCTTTAGGATTGTTAGTGGATCGAAGGTTTTTGGTGAGGGCGTAAAAGTGTAGGATAGAAAGAGGAGAGGGAACTTATCTTTATCATACATTAGTTGATGAACTAATGTTAGTTGGGTGTAATTAAGGAAATGGGGTATTCGAGCCATTTAATTCCTTAATGGCTAGAAATGGTGAATTTTATACAGTAGCCCTGTGGCAAATTTTCCTATTTTATAAATATGGAATTAATAGTTTGCATTCTGTGTAAGTATTATGAGTCTACACATATGGGATTAGTACATTATGTCCTGTGTAAGTCTTCAAAGTCTAGAAGAATGACATTAGGTGCACTATTGATGCAGGTTGCATAATATTGTTTCTCAAAATACAATGCTGTGGAAATCTAACTTAGAAGTTAATCTCCGAATGCAACTTTGGAAGTTATTTTATCCTATAGTACAAAGTAGTGCATCCTGAGAGTTAGAATATGTATGTTTGGAGGTGCAAGGTTGAATCTTCTTGCATTGGGTGTACATGGGGAGCTTGGTATGTTGAAAAGCATAAATACAAAAGTTGCATCCAAGGTTTAGCTTTCAAGATTAGTTTAGGCAAGATTTTTCACTTGAGCTTATATTGTAAACTGTGTGCTAATGATTACCACAATATAAATATTAAAACATGTCCTAGTAAAGTAAAAATTATTTACAGTTGTCATGCAGGTATGTAGACATCTTTTACAAGGCATACACTTGCATGTATTGATTCCATTTAGAGGGATAACATTTTAATATAAAACATGTTGATAACATTACATTTTGTCTTTCATTTGTTTACATTTTTTGATCATAAACAGCTAAAAGTAAATCCGCAATTTTTCACTATAACATGCGATAAGTCGATTCACCAGAATTTCATGCAGATGTTAATAACCTTCTTTCAGTTCACTACTTGAGCATAAGTACATAAATGCTCAATCATGATGAATGCAGAGTGATATTTATCTGAAATCACAGCATCATTCTCAACATCTTTGCTCAAGAGTCAAAGGAACTAATGTAGTAGGAGGTTAAAGTCCAGAATTAAGGATAATTTTTTAAATATTATTCTAATTCACTTAAAAATGTAATAGAACAGCAAACTTTTCATGAATGTGCATTTTTGAACAATAAGAAGTATGAAACTCTAATATCTGGCATTATTAACTGACTGTATTCTCAATGTTTTAGTAGAAAATCCAAAATTTTATAAGGGACAGGCAAAAATATGAAGTAAAACCAGAGATAATTAAGAGGTATGAATCTTAGTCCAATCACCTTTATCTAGTTATACTGTCTTAAATATTATAAAATGGATAAGGTATTATCTACTCCCTGGTGCAGGTACAAAATGCATAGCCCCTTGAGTTCAGTAAATGCTCTAAGCCAACTTTCAACTCTATTATCTTATTAGCATTTCATTTTCTAGGAAACTGTATGTCTTAATTTATAACTTTGTTCAGTTTTCTGCCTATCATTCATTTAGTACCTTGCATTAATCAATTAAATTACATTAGCCTGATTTAGTAATTGTAACAGTGAGACCAGTATTGATTTGAAGATTAGTTTTCCACGTATGTTGGTTTATGAAGAACTTCAACCACAACATAATAACGGTGCTTTACTTGCATTTATTGGTATCAGACCTATTTCAAAAATACTTTCATTTTTGTTGGTTGTGTAAATTATACATGTAAAAATTAATGCCAATAGTGAAATGTATGCTTATCTGGGTATTAGCCTCCATAACACTTTCAAAACTAAATGTTACATAATCAGTTTGTTCTGGCAATTGTACTATATTGGAACTTTTTTCTTTTCAGGAATCTATAGGAATTGGATTTTAACTCAGTCAGACTATCCCAGTAAACAAAAGCATCACAGGTGAAGTGAATACTGCCTTTGTTCCGTTTCGTTTGTATTTCGTGGATTTTTATCTATTGGCACTATTTGCTGCTGTATGGACTGCTGAATTGTGCTAGAGGGAGAATCGCTTGGTAAGGATAAGCGAGTTTTCATTTACGCACCAGCACTATTAAAATTTGGCGCCATTCGGGTGCCATTCTGCTGCATAGCTTCCTTAACGTTTACATTATTTCAACTGAATCCAAGAAGGAAGCGATTTAGCTGCCAATATTTGTTTATTTATTTTACTCATACTTGTTTTATTGGGCAGCTTAATCATTTACATGGCAGAACTAAGTAATTCACAAGTTGAATTACCATATGTACCGGAACACTGTCGAGACAATATGATAAGATTTCAAGTGTATGTAGATGGGAAGGAGAACCAGTTGAGAGCGTATGACGCCATTGACACGACGATGGAAGAAGGATCCATTACGGAAGCAAGCAACAATGGATTATTGGTTATGTTGAGTCAGATGGAGATGGATTTTGTTAAATTAAAACGTCTCCAACTGCAGAGACAACATTTCGAGGTATGCATTGAACGTCGGATAATACCGAGGGGGCTACGTATTCTTAAAATGCCTACCACAGGCAACAGGTACACAGACTTATTATATCAATGGCAAAAAATAAATTTAAATACAAGTATGCAATATATGACATTGTTAAATAGTTATTTTCTACCAGAAGAAATGAGTTTACGTGAACAAGTAGTGGAACAACAAAAGACTATTTATTCCATGTTTCCCAAACATATGGTTGATAAAGCATTAGAAAAATTGTTGGACAATGTGTACATGTTTGAAAAGACACTACTAGAACAGAAACAAAGCAAAATCAGCAGGAATACAAAGGATTTTGTGAAAAGCCAAGTTTTTACTTGGCCTAGAGAAGAAAAGACTTTCAAAAGTAAACTGAAAACTGTACATATAAGCCAAAAGATTAATGTGTCACAAGGGTTAATTAACCCAAATTCTAGAAGTGATACAAATGCATTATCAAACTTAACTGATATGAATGTTAATAGAAATTTGGATGGTGCTGTTGATATAAGTAACAAACAGGTTACTGTTAAAGCTATGGTACATCAGGAACAGAATGGTATAGTAATGATCATGACAGTATTTCAGACTGTCAAGAGAACTCTACATTGGAGAAAGAAAGTGTATTAATTATCTCTAATGATAAAGAACACAATTCAGGAGAAAATGTAGTGAGAGAAAGAATTATGAATACTAAAAAGGTTGACTCTCATGACATGGTCCCTTTCCCGATAGGAGAGAAATGGAAGGGGGGAGGGGGGAGAAGCAGGTCTATGAGTCGAGGAAGACAAAAGAGACAAATAACAGAAGTAGAGCAAACAGGGCCCACGTTGAAAAAAAATGTGGGACAAAAGTCTAACACATTAGTATGGAATATTTCTAGTAAGATCTTAACCAAGGAAGAGAATGAAGTTTTAGAGAAAGGATTGATGTTTATACCGACAATGAAAAGTGACATAACTGAATCCATAACAGATTTGAAACTATTTGTAAGAAATGTTCAACTAAAAATGGATTTTGGTATGACAGATCTGGGAATACATAGTCATATATATAAAAAACCTAGCACATATATACCATCACTACATCCATTGTTAGAAGCTTATTCTAAATTGGTAGAAGGAGAATTACACAAATTGAATGAGACTAATAGGAAAAGAAAATTTCATGGAAATTTAACATATAATGCCAGAAAGGCACTTGGAAGCTTAAAACATGATTTTAGCATCATGATTCGACCAGCCGATAAGGGTGGACCCACTGTTATCATGGATATGGAGGATTATCTGTCTAGTATGAAGAATATGTTGGAAGATGTGAAATATTATAAACAAATTAATTCTAAACAAGTTGGAGAGGTTCAGAATAAAATTTTATATTTACATCTTGAAGGATTGATTAGTCAGGAACTGTTTGAGTTCTGTCAAGTGGAATGTCCGAGAATACCCTGTATACAGGGAGTTCCAAAAATACATAAAAATCCAATTTCCCCCCCTATGAGGCCTATAGTAGCCGGAAGGGGGTGGTTAACCGAACCTATCCGGAAGGGGGTGGTTAACCGAACCTATATCTATGTATATAGAATCTAAGCTAAAAACTGTAGTGGAGAGATATACATATGTCCTAAGAGACACCAAACAATTCCTGTTCATGTTGTATGATTATATGAAAGTTGAGAAATTAATACCTGACTATTGGCTGGTAACATTAGATGTTACATCTTTATTTACTAGCATTCCCAACTCACAAGGAATAGAATGTATACGTAGATGTTTAATGCAAACTCAGCTTTATGGTCCATCTTCAGTTGAGACTATTAGTACACTGATGGGGATTGTATTAGAGAATAACATCTTTAATTTCCAAAACCAGATTTACTTACAGAGGGATGGCGTGGCTATGGGCATTTCTTGTGCCAATAGCTACACCAACCTTGTTATGGCTGATTGGGAAAGTGAACAATTGTTCAAATTGGATGCTTTTCGGAAGCATGTGGGGTTCTATGTTCGTTTTGTAGACGACCTTTTCTTGATCTGGAAATCTGATGATGTACAGTTGAACCAGTTTGTAGAACAAATAAATTCTTTAACAGGTTATTTAAAATTCACAATGACAGCATCACAACATCTTGTATCTTATTTGGATGTTTATGTAGAAAAAATCCTCAATAGTTATCTTAATACAGGAATCTATCGGAAATCTTGCCATAGAAGTTCTTATCTCCATAGATCGAGTATGCATCCTGGTTACATATTTAATAATATAATAAAAGGACAAGCCATGCGAGTCTCGAGATTGAACTCCACTCAGGAAGGATATAATCAGGAAATAGTTGACCTTAAGCAACAGTTTTTAGACAGATCATATAAGTTAGAAGAAATAAATAAAAGTTTAACTAACATACAGGGTCTTAGAAAAGATAGAGCTTATCCATATTTTGCAGACCAGAGTGTTAAGAAAGATATGGACTTAATAAGAAGCTATAATGATCAGGGAACTTCAGCCACTATCTTCTATACACAAGATGTTAGAGAAATTAGAATGGCATATGAGAAATATTGGGACCTACTACAGATAGATCCAAACATGTCCGAAGTGGTAGGGGGCACACCCAGATTTACATATACAAATAAACTTAATTTACATAGAATGTTGTGTGGTCCTAATAGAGTTGAATTTAAACCTAGTTATGGTAAATTAATGACTAACACACATCCTTGTAAAAAATGTAACTTTTGTTATTCAATAGATGAATCGGCAAGATTTGTACATCCGATTACTCAGCAGTTATTCAAATTCAACAGTAATGTGAATTGTGAAACTTCACACGTTGTGTACTTGGCATTATGTCAGTCTTGCCCAGCATTTTATGTGGGCAAGACAGATAGATGACTAAGAGAGAGAATTAGGGAGCATTTTTATAACATTAAGATTAAATCTGATAAAAATGCTCTCTCTAAACATGTAATCAAAAATTCCATGGAACATACTTTTAAATTTATGGTTATTCATGTCAATTACCCAATGATTAGGAGAGGCCCTATACGCAATACCACTGAACAACAAGAGACTAAGTGGATAATCAGGCTAAGGGCAGATAAGGAGCCAGGACTTAATGACCGTATCCCAATCAGACCTATGTTAAAAGCTAGGGCATTAAAGGTGAAAAAATAAATTATTTATTTTATTCATTAATCCTTTAATGTTTTTATTAGTAGGGATTATGATCATTATTGGCCAGGAGTAATGTGTATATATTTATTAATATTTATTAATATTTTGTATTTTGATTTAGTTGTTGCTCTAAAATATATATATATTGGTATTTATGCCTTATAGTTAATGAAATGATGGCACATTTTTGCTAGTATATATGAAGTGATTTGTATTAGCATTCTCAAAACACAATATTAATTAGAAAAGTTTTAAATAGATACATAGGCATTATAACTGTATTATTTTATACTACAGTTCAGTAATGGGTGGAGTTAATCTGTGTCACATATTAATATTAATCAAGGCACCCATTACGGTATATTATAAGTTCAATAAGGCAGATATACAGGCACTTTTAGGATTTTATAGTTTAACCATGGTTTTTTATTCAGTAATATATATCCCATTTTATAAATTGTATATATATATTTTTATGAAATGCCTATAGTAAAGGGGTTTATATAATATGATTAGCATTGTATATGATCGTACTCTTAGAATTTATGTAAATGCATTTTTGTTGTTGGATTAATTTAGATACTCAGTGATAGGAAGTGATGTCATTAAATTTAGGAGTATATAAGGATCTTAAAAAATATGTAATTTTTTATGGCCTGAAGAAGCCTACGGGTGAAAGCGCTTGCCTTTCTGACTGTTTTTGAATAAAACCAGTTTTATGCACATCTCCTGACGAGTTTTTGTCGTGGTGCATCACAGGTGAAGTGAATACTGCCTTTGTTTCGTTTCGTTTGTATTTCGTGGATTTTTATCTATTGGAACTATTTGCTGCTGTATGGACTGCTGAATTGTGCTAGAGGGAGAATCGCTTGGTAAGGATAAGCGAGTTTTCATTTACGCACCAGCACTATTTAAATTTGGTGCCATTCAGGTGCCGTTCTGCCGCATAGCTTCCTTACCATTTACATAATTTCAACTGAATCCAAGAAGGAAGCGATATAGCTCCCAATATTTGTTTATTTAAAATAAATAAATACATTTCCCAAATCAATGAACACATTAATTGATAACCCTGCAATTTATAAGAAAAAATCTCAAGATGATATAGAGAATGTTTTATATATGGTACTAATAATTTTAAGTAGCCCATCTGATGGTCTACAGCTGAACTAATTATCTTTTCCATCTGAATATACACGCACATATACATTAACATGTTTATTATACATGCATATTAAATACACACACACACACACACACACACACACACACACACACACACACACACACACACACACACACATATGTATATATAGATGTATCTTCATAACATGCTGAAGCTTACCTTAATTTTTTAATAGGTGACTGCTTTTCATCTGCAGTTGCCAGGTGCCCAGTATAATAAACAGGGAAAAACATAATATTCCAATTTGTTGAGAACCAAGTCATGAAAAATGGACAATGAAAGTTCTTATATGTAATTTTCACAATTTGTGTAGTTCCAACCCATGAGGATGACACTGACAAAATAATCAGAAATCCCCAGATGAGCTTTAGAAATGCTGACGTACACGACTGACATCGGGTTTGGACATTATTTTCATGATTTAAGTTTTCAGGGTGGTTCTCTGTACTTTCATCTCCTGAAAGAAACAAATGAATGCATAAGTTTTACTGTATGACAGATTCTTCTCATTACTTTTAGATCTACTATACACTGAAATTACTGACATTTCTTCAAATGACAATGCTTTTCAATACGGTTTTTGAATGTACGCAGTAACCAGAAAAGTAGTCATCTCTCTGGAAAGTAATACATTAGGGAAAAAAACTCCATAAAGGTGCTGAAGAATGTTGGCACCTATGAACCTCATCTGTTTTTGGTATGCAGACATCATGCAATATACATGTATCAAGAAAACTGACTACCAGATACTTCCCACATTCAGAAATCCTCTACTATACAAATCAAAGTTATACTTTATACTCAACGAGGAATATCAAAATTGTGTAATTACAATCATTAATGTCATCATTTTTGTGACCAAAATGGATAACTAGGATAACCCTTTCTTGGCCAGTTCACAGTCTTGTTGTAGGCATTATGGTTACTGCTTGAGTTAAATAGAAAATAATGTAGTTTTCACAGAAAAGTAATAGGGACATTTACTATAAATCTGTACAGATGAAGAATTTGTGCTTATGAAGTGGAAAGAGACAATCAACCTAATTTTCCTTACACTTTACCTTAACACTGAGATACAGAACTATGATATTATGCTAGAAGGGACTACCAACATAATACCAAAAAATAGACCTAATTTCTTCACATGACTGTATACACACACACACACACACACACATATATATATATATATATATATATATATATATATATATATAAAAAAGTATATATATATATATATATATATATATATATATATATATATATCTATATCGGATCACTAAGTTTGTGTCTTCTGGCTTTTCCCGGTTAGGGGTCGCCACAGCGGAACTCCGGTCCGCTAATGATTGGCAGTAGAGTTTTACGTGCTGGCTTGCCAGGCCTAATGCACAACCTTCAATGAAGGAACGCCCATTCACACATGTCGCCACACAGAAGACACTCTAACTGAGAATCAAACAGGCCAATGTCTAACTGTGAGGTGACAACGCTACTGCAGCACCACCACCGCGGCACTATGGAGTACCGAAATTCCACAATCCCGAAATTTAGAATCTCGAGGACCAGAATTCGAGATTGCTGAATCTCGAACGTAGAGAATGGGGATTGCCGAACAGTGCAGAACAGGAACTTTGCAGTTCACTCCACTGTAGTGTGATCTCAGAGTTGGTATATTTAAGTTGCAAGGGAGTGTGGGGGTGCATGGGGGCTTGCCCCGCTGCATACACGTTAGAATAGTTTGTTGTATGTTTTACTTTTTTTTTTTTTTTTTTTTAAGTTTTGAGATTCCACAATCTCGAGATTCTAGTCCTCTGGATTCAGAGCCTCGGGACTGTGGAATTTTGGTATTCCGTAGTGATTCCATATATATATATATATATATATATATATATATATATATATATATATATATCCATGAAATATAGATTAGAATGAGAGGGTCCAATATATCAGAAGTTATATGAATATGTCACATATGATAATAGCACCTCTAATATGTAGATATGCCAGAAATACACATCAGATCAAAGTATGTATGAACATTAGAAGTTGAAGGTTAAGAGGATTGTCAATATTTCCAAGACTTTTCAAGAAACATCAGATGATTTAACCATTTTATCAGTCATCTATCTAACATGTTTCATGTAAGGATCTGTTGAATATATATATATATATATATATATATATATATATATATATATATATATATACATATATATATAAAACACTTATTACAACATAAGTATTATATTTTGCAATTATACACATATTACTCATATCCGTTTACAATATCTATATTGATGTCTTTCATCAGAAAGGGGGAGAGAGAGAGAGAGAGAGAGAGAGAAAGGGACCTCACAACCCTCTGTTTAGTTACTAAAGGTTTAATTATATAACATAAGTCTGATGTTAATATGCAAAATGAGTTTTCTAATGCAGCTCCTAGTTCACTTGATGTCATTTAGTTGCTAATACTGTCAGTGAATCTGCAGAATGTATGCATCTATAAGAGGACATAGGCAGTTTCAAAGGAGTTAAGCACTTTTATCAGAACTAATTATTTACCATTTAAAGTATCTAGTGAAGGAAAACAGAATTTCAAGAGAAAAGAATTTTAAGTACAACCATTTAACAAGTTCAAAAGGTCAAATGATGTCATCACTGTTGTTTCCTCAAGCTGCAGCTTCATAAACTTGTTAAAAAGTATCTAAATAGGCTCATGCACAACAGAAGTTGTCACTAGTAAAGACAAAAGCATTTTTGGCTGGAAATTCAGAAATTCAGATCATGAAGCTTTTAGAGTTTACAGAAAGCCAAAAAAAAAAAAATGCTCAAGCTGCCTTGTCAGTGCATGTCATGGATCTCCATAATGAGAACAGTCACACAGACCACCAGTTTCCTCACAAAACTTCAACATCATGAAAAAATTAACCCTTTCATATAAAAACAGCTATTTAGAAGTAACAACAGCTGCCTCAAATCAGAAATCATATTATAACATTTCAGTCATTTACCCACTAGTTAACCAGGCCAGAGAGAAAAAAAGGAACCTAGTATATATATATATATATATATATATATTTATATATAAACTTATCTATAAAGCACCATTAATGTACTGTATTATTGTTTAAATGTGTCTAGACAAAGAGTCTAAACATCTAGTTAGAAACATTAATCAAAAACACCTTGTTAGTCCACCACTGACCCACTAGAAAAAATGCACTTTGGTATTAAGTCAAATTATACAATTACTGAAGAATTAGAAGACATACATCATTTGTAGCTATTTAAATGGGAAAAGTATGTAAAGCACTTATAATGGGGAAAAGAGAGAAAAGGAATATTGGCAACAAAAAAGAATAGGAAAAAAGGAGAGAGAGAGAGAGAGAAAGAGAATGTTATTTAAATACTTAATACTATATGTAATTAGAAAAAGTAGATATAGAAAGGAAAAGAAAAAGTTAATAATAAACATGATTCACATTACCTTTCAGAATAGAGACTTTCCAGAATCAAATATATTATGAATCTTAAAACAAAGCATTTTAAATTAGAAGGAATTAATTCATTTCTCCTTTAGTTTTTTAGTTTTGTTTGCTCCTTCCTTCACAGACCATCCATTTTTGTTGCCTGTCTCTTCCAACTCTGAGATGACCATTCCATTTCTTCTATGTCCAACAGTATCTTCTTCTTTTGGATAAATTCAACTGCTTCTTGTAGGGAATCAAAGATCTTCACTCCTTCTGGCAAGATGATTTTTATTCTTGCAGGAAAAGAATTTGAGCTTTAATATTGGCTTTTTTCAGGGACTTATTTAGAGGAACACACTATTTTCTTCTAGATATGGTTGTAGAAGTGTAGTCATTGTCAAAACAAATAATTTTTTTAACCATCTTGATAGGGGAATTAGTCCAATCTGATTTCAGCACTAAGTCCTTGTCTTGCAAGGAAAGAAATCTAACTATTATAGACCTGGGGTTAGCTGAACACAGAGATGAAGCTGGATTTGCCAGGACCGATGAGCACTCTCAATTCCAAAAGAGAGGGATTCAGGCATGTTTAGTGCTGATGAAAACCACTTACTGAGGAATTGAATCATGTTAGCACACTCTTCTTTCTCAGGAATTCCATATATTCTTATGTTATTCCGTTTTGATATACTTTCAAGATCTTCCAGTTTCTCAGTCAGCTTGGTGTTTTATTTCAGAAGAAATTCATTGTGATTTTCATTTTCTGTCACTCTAGTATCAAGGTCAGTTACTGTTTCCTTTAAGCCAAGAAGCTGTTCAGACTGTATTTTTACTATTCCATTTAGAAGTCCCAGTTGTTTACTGCATTCTTGTTTGATAATATCCATTTTTCAAATTTGTTTATTTTTAGTGACAGTTCTTGAATGTTTGTTAGCTGCAATTTTATTGGCCATTTTGGGTCAATTCTAAACTCCTTGATCTGTCTCTCTTAAAACCCGGCTGCCTCATGGTTTTGGCATCTTTTCAGGCTTGCTAGCTGTTGCTGAAGCACCTACCAAGGGGAGAAAACGCTGAGAGAAGAAAAGGAGCCAGTTTTGTGATTTTAAGTATTTTCTTCTGATTTTTTGTTAAGTTTTACTGCTTTGTCGCCTACTTTTTGGCATTTTCTGGCTTGCTAAAGTTTATATCTGTAACAGTAACAGTACTTGGAACACATCTAGAGCCTGTTTACTGCATTTCCTGTGTTGCACTTAATTTAAAATCATTTTTCTTTTCCAAAAACTGCATTTTACCTGATTTTGGCCTAGCACTCAAGTGTGGGGTCATTTATTGCACTGTTGTGATTATTTTGCTGCTTGTGTATCTCTGCTACCTTTAAACTGCAACAAAAAAAAATCTTGCTTTTTTCCACTTTCTGAAAGTTAAGAAAGTTCAGTTACGGATTTGCTGTTCTGAACTGTTTGGAAGTTTCTAGGAGGCCAGTGCTTGCTTGGGCTAAAGGGAAGTCTCTGTGTTCACCAGAGGGAGTGGTTAACACTGAACAGTCTGCCTGTCCCTGGAGGAGTGGTTACTACCTAGAAGCTGTAGTTTTATTGGCCATTTTGGGTCAATTCTAAACTTCTTGATCTGTCTCTCTTAAAACCCAGCTGCCTCATGGTTTTGTCATATTTACAGGCTTGCTAGTTGTTGCTGATGCACCTACCAAGGGGAGAAAATGCTGAGAGGAGAAGAAAAGGAGCCACTTTTGTGATTTTAAGTATTTTCTTTTGATTTTTTCTTAAGATTTACTGCTTTGCCGCCTACTTTTTGGCATTTTCTGACTTGCTAAAGTTTATATCTGTAACAGTAACAGTACTTGGAACACATCTAGAGCCTGTTTACTGCATTTCCTGTGTTGCACTTAATTTAAAATCGTTTTTTTCTCTAAAAACTGAATTTTACCTGATTTTGGCCTAGCACTCAAGTGTGGGGTCATTTATTGCACTGTTGTGATTATTTTGCTGCTTGTGTATCTCTGCTACCTTTAAACTACAACAAAAATTAAAAAAAAAAAAACTCTTGCTTTTTTCCCACTTTCTGAAAGTTAAGAAAGTTCAGTTACAGATTTGCTGTTCTGAACTGTTTGGAAGTTTCTAGAAGGCCAGTGCTTGCTTGGGCTAAAGGGAAGTCTCTGTGTTCACCAGTGGGAGTGGTTAACACTGAACAGCCTACCTGTCCCTGGAGTAGTGGTTACTACCTAGAAGCTGTAGTTTTATTGGCCATTTTGGGTCAATTCTAAACTCCTTGATCTCTCTCTCTCTTAAAACTCGGCTGCCTCATGGTTTTGGCATCTTTCCAGGCTTGCTAGTTGTTGCTGAAGCACCTACCAAGGGGAGAAAATGCTGAGAGAAGAAAAGGAGCCACTTTTGTGATTTTAAGTATTTTCTTCTGATTTTTTGTTAAGTTTTACTGCTTTTCCGCCTACTTTTTGGCATTTTCCGGCTTGCTAAAGTTTATATCTGTAACAGTAACAGTACTTGGAACACATCTAGAGCCTGTTTACTGCATTTCCTGTGTTGCACTTAATTTAAAATCGTTTTTTTTCTCTAAAAACTGCATTTTACCTGATTTTGGCCTAGCACTCAAGTGTGGAGTCATTTATTGCACTGTTGTGATTATTTTGCTGCTTATGTATCTCTGCTACCTTTAAACTACAACAAAAAGAAAAAAAAATCTTGCTTTTTTCCAACTTTCTGAAAGTTAAGAAAGTTCAGTTACAGATTTGCTGTTCTGAACTGTTTGGAAGTTTCTAGAAGGCTAATGCTTGCTTGGGCTAAAGGGAAGTCTCTGTGTTCACCAGTGGGAGTGGTTAACACTGAACAGCCTGCCTGTCCCTGGAGGAGAGGTTACTACCTAGAAGCTGTAGTATTATTGGCCATTTTGGGTCAAATCTAAACTCCTTGCTCTGTCTCTCTTAAAACCCGGCTGCCTCATGGTTTTGGCATCTTTTCAGGCTTGCTAGTTGTTGCTGAAGCACCTACCAAGGGGAGAAAATGCTGAGAGAAGAAAAGGAGCCACTTTTGTGATTTTAAGTATTTTCTTCTGATTTTTTGTTAAGTTTTATTGCTTTGCCGCCTACTTTTTGGCATTTTCCGGCTTGATAAAGTTTATATCTGTAACAGTAACAGTACTTGGAACACATCTAGAGCCTGTTTACTGCATTTCCTGTGTTGCACTTAATTTAAAATCGTTTTTTCTCTAAAAACTGCATTTTACCTGATTTTGGCCTAGCACTCAAGTGTGGGGTCATTTATTGCACTGTTGTGATTATTTTGCTGCTTGTGTATCTCTGCTACCTTTAAACTACAACAAAAAGAAGAAAAAACAAAAAAAAATCTTGCTTTTTTCCCACTTTCTGAAAATTAAGAAAGTTCAGTTACAGATTTGCTGTTCTGAACTGTTTGGAAGTTTCTAGAAGGCCAGTGCTTGCTTGGGCTAAAGGGAATTCTCTGTGTTCACCAGTGGGAGTGATTAACACTGAACAGCCTGCCTGTCCCTGGAGTAGTGGTTACTACCTAGAAGCTGTAGTTTTATTGGCCATTTTGGGTCAATTCTAAACTCCTTGATCTCTCTCTGTTAAAACCCTACAACTCTCTTTTTGGGTAGTTTTGTGCACTGAGCAGCATCGGGCAGAACCGCCTAAACAGGTTTAAACTATTCCAGGCTCCACAAAGTCTGCTCTTCACTTTTTCCATAAGAACTGTTCAAACTCTCAAAGTAATCACTCTATTCTCTTTCTAAAGCCCTGCACTTGCTTAGCTCTTATAAGGAAACACTAACTAACTAAAGCACTACACCCTCCCTGACTTCTCATAAGTATTACGCTCCCGATTGGTCCTTCCTGATCAAGTGAAAAATCAGTTCCCTTCCCTAATCTGATCAGTAAAAAAACAGTTCCCTATACTAATCTGGTATGTCCAAGGGTCAATTTCAAGGTTGCTCTCCAGTCGAGCTGGTGAATCTGGGAATTTTGAGGCAATGTTACAATTTCCTTATGTACACAGACAACCCTCTCCTCCTTCCAACAAACTCTAATACATGTGAGAGATGCAGTTACACAGCCAAACTGGAGGCAGAGCTCTCTCAACCCAAGACTTGCACAGTCAGTCAAGAGGAAAAGATAACCACTCACACAAGAAATCCAGTCTCACACAGACCTATTGCATCTGCATACCCAACACGTAAACACACAAAAACATACTCGGAGTCTCTAAATAAAAATCTGCCTAAACAGCAAAGACCTCCTAAGCAGATATCCAAGCAACAGCCACCCCTCAACAATACCTATGAATCACATATCTCACAAAATCAGTGTGCCTCACAGTCACAGCCCTTAAGGCCAAACAACACACCAAATACACTTGTTATAGGGGACTCTATTGTCCGGCACACTGACGTCCCGCTCATCAGACTGAACAAGGAGAAGGTCACTGTAAGCTGCCTGTCGGGTGCCAGGATCCGCCACATAATGCAAGCACTCAGGTCACTCCAGAGCAAGTACAAGTATGACTCCATCATTGTCCATGCTGGTGTGAATGACCTGAGACGTACCTCCCTGGACTACATGAAAAGAGACATAGAGGAGCTCTCTGACCATGTAGCCTAGGCTGGTATGACCCTGACCTTCAGTAGCATCTTGCCCTCACCAAGAATGATGACACAGTATAAAGACAATATGATCAGTTTCAACAATTGGTTAAAGTACTGGTGTCATTCAAAGGGGATCCAGTGTCTGTCAGCCTGGGATGACATGCTCGACAAGCCACGTTGCTTCGCTAGGGATGGCTTACACCTGTCACCCTTAGGCTTTCTTATACTGGCCAAGGCTCTTGCCACCCCCATAGTGCTTTTTTTAGGCAAGGCTCAAAGGACAAACCCACCTCCATAGACAACCCAAGGATAAAAAAACTAAAGGTAATGCTACTCAATGCCAGAAGTCTAAACCTCAAGATGCACGCACTCGAGGCTGTCCTCAGTATGGAGAAAATCAATGTCTGTGCAGTAACAGAAACCTGGTTCAAGGCTCCTGAGAGCACCCCAGCACTACTAGGTTATAACTCTTACCATGTGTTTCGGCCCCAAAACTCGGACCAAAGCACAAAAGGAGGGGGAGTATCTATATTCATCAAAGATACCTACACCTCCAGGTTAGTGGCACTGCACGAAGCATCGGAAACCATCCATGTGCAACTAACAGCAGGCAAAACTGCCTTTCAGTTTGTAGCCTGCTACAGAACACCCTCCCTATTACAGGAACCCCACTTGGTATTCCTGAGAACACTGGAGAATATGAAGGTCTCTCCAAACACTATGTTATTGGGTGATTTCAACTACCCAAACACTGACTGGGAAAACTACTCAAGCCCAAACACCCTCGCCCAACGGTTCCTTGAATTTATAAACTCTAACGCAATGGAACAACTGGTCACCACTCCCACAATAGGGAACAACATATTGGATCTGGTCATCACCAACATGGGGACTCTATGTTCCACACCAGAGGTAAACCCCTCATTGGTAAAAATCAGACCATAAACAAATTTCTCTGGACATCCATATCCCGTCCCCACCCCCAGCCAAGGAAATCCCTGTAAAGAATTTCTCAAAAGCCAACTTTGCACTTCTCAAGACTGAGATGGAATCCTTCAAAGCCCCTGGGCCAGAGGATAATACAGCCCAATCTGCAGAATCCTTTACAAATGCATTCTATGAGCACCTGCAGGAATGCATGGATCGTGCTATCCTAAATAAAATCAAGACTCACTTCTCCAAAAACAGGAGACCAGTCTGGTGGACCCCGGCCATAAACAAGCTATACAACAGAAGGAGGAAGCTACTACATGACAGAGCAAAATCCCAAAAAGGGAAGGCATCTCTGATCAGTATTAGCAAGAAACTTCGATCCCTCATAAAATCATCAAAGGCCAGGTTCAAAAGAAAAATTGCCCTTGACACTAAAGATAATCACAAGGCCTTCTTTAGTTATGTCAGGAACATGGGCTGAAACTCCCAGATATGCTCTGAATTGTTGCATAACAGTACAAAATATACCGAACCTACAGACATAGCCAACATCCTGGCAGACAGATTCAGCGCAAACTTCTCCCCCCCCTTCCCCCCCAAAGGAGCAAATGCCTATCCCAACTGAATGTAATCTCCCTGACATCACAGATGCACAGGTGAAAGCTGCCCTCTCCAAATCAAAGAACACAGCATCTATGGGACCGGACGGTGTCCCAGGCTGTGTCTTACATGAGCTTCAAGAAGAAATGAACCCTCACATTAAGTCACTGTTCAAACTTAGCCTTACTACAAGATATGTACCCAAAGAATGGCGTACAGCTACAGTGGTCCCACTCCACAAAGGTGGTGCCACAACGGACCCCGGAAACTATTGCCCCATAAGCCTGACTAGTCTGGTCTGTAAAGCTATGGAGCGTATTATCATGGAACTCATAAACAACGACATTGGGAGCCTCCAGACACTGGACCCTACCCGATTTGGCTTTGTTAAGGGCAGATCTTGCCTCTTAAACCTAGTTGATTTCTTTGAAACAGTTACCAAAGCCATAGATGAGGGCAAGGTAGTCCACACAGCCTACCTGGACCTCACAAAAGCCTTCGACACAATACCCCACTCGGGCATCATAAATAAGCTTACCAGCTTAAATATCAACCCCTATATCACAAGATGGGTTGCAAACTGGCTCAGAGATAGAACTCACATGGTCAGAATCACAGGTGCCATGTCCGAATCCAAACCAGTTACAAGTGGTGTCCCACAGGGCTCAGTTCTGGGACCTCTCTTGTTCGGTATATACTTCTCTGAGGTTCAGGCTAACACTGGGGGATTATGGCTGAAAAAGTTCGCAGAAGACTGCAAACTGGGGGCCATAATCGAATCTCCAGCTGACACAAGCATCCTCCAAATGGGTCTCACAGAGATGGATGCTTGGTGCCAGAGCCACGGCCACAAGCTAAATGCTAAAAAGTGCATTGTCATCCCCTTTGGGAAAAACAAGGTGCCCACAAATTACCACATAGGTGGTAAACCATTAAGTACGGAAGAAGTAATTAGAGATTTGGGGACCAACGTAGATAGTAATCTCTCCTTTGATAATCACGTTGCCAAAGTGGTTAGAAAGACCTTCTATATAGCCCACCTTATCACGAAAAGGTTTGCATCTAGATCAAGAGAGGTTATTGTGCCCCACTACTCGTCACTCATCAGACCCATAATTGAATACAATGCCCCTTTTGGGATGTACCTTACCCGACACCTGCAGCAACTGGAGAGACCATAAAAGTACCTCACCAAGAGGATCATGGGCTGCAAACAGATGTCCTATGCAGCTCAACTAAAGAAACTCTAACTCTACTCAGTTGCTTACCGCCTACTCAGAGGCAATCTATGCCTGACGTACAAAGCCATGTCAAACCCGGAATTAATGGACATGCTCAACCTCAAAAAATCCAAGTCCCTTAGAGCTAAATGCTCCAGGGACCTAAACCTCAGCACAAAAATAAATAGGACATGCTGGAGGGACAGATTCAATTCCCAGAGGATCCCCTCACTCTGGAATAGAATCCCAATTCATGTTAGACATAGCCCCTTGCTGACCCTCTTCAAGCGAAATCTGGACGCGTGGATGGGAAATCGCAAATTCACCCCTGGGATCTCTTCTGTGTCCCTGCTAGACAGAGGCACAGTAAACTAATCTTAAAAGGGTACCTTCTGTGACCTACTTTACAGAGGCACAGTAGGCTAATCTAATAGGGAGGTGGAAGCCAAATACACTCTGGCTAGGCTTATAAATGCCCTAGGGCAGATAGCCTCGTATGAACCTATGAACCTATAAGATGTAGCTCTTTCTTCACTGCATTCTCATGGTGTGGGTTCTTCGAGTTGTTCATCTTGAGATCTCCAGTAGAAAACTTCTTGACAGGAATAATTAAAAAATTCTCTTGACTATGTATTAATTTTTAGAAAATAATAAAGAGTCTTTGTTAATCTAACTTTTAGTATACTTTAAGTTAGATTTTTCTAAAAATTAATGTATATATTGCTATCAGAATGGCATATTGGCCACGCCCCTCATGCAGCTCATTACTGATCCACACATTGCGATAGTAAACTGCTGTTCATGTAGGCATTAGCATTCCCTTTGCTCCCCCAAACACAAGCACACATTCACACACACACACACACACACACACACACACACACACACACACACACACACACACACACACACACACACACACACACACAGAGACACTCACACATACAAAGACACTCACACATACACACATACCACAGTTCCTGTACCTGTCCCTCTACCTTGTCTTCCTCCCATGCCCCACCTTGCTCCCTAATTGCCACAGTAGTTTTATGGCAGACTTGTAGTTACCATGGTAGTTAGTGTGTGTCTGCCACCTCCTGAGCACCAAAATAGTTTGTATGCCATTATGGCACATTTGTGGAATCCTTACTGTTTCATGTTTCCCCAACACCAATCACTGTACTGATACTGGTACTATGAAGGCAGATAAGTAACATGTATCCCTGGTGATTATTATTTCCCTTAACCCCTCTGATCCCAGTACTAAGTTCAATGTCATTATAGCACTTCATGGATGAGTTAACTCTGGGGTCTACTGTCTCCCTGCATTGTCAGATCCCCATTTCATAGTTGCAGTAGCTAAATGAGCAGAACCTTTTGGCTGTGATAAATATTATAATATGGTGGGGTTGGCCATGGTGATCTACAAGGGTGAACAATTTCATTACTCTCTTGGTATGTACATGCCTCCCTTAAGGAGATTCAGAGGGGAAAAGATATGGCTAATTAGCATATACCTCTCCCCTGAACTGCCTCATTAGCATTCAGCACTGAACTAGGGCCAAATAAATGTGGTGCTACATTTCCTCATGCTAGAGCATCATGTAATACCAGGCTGAGGTGCTTGCTGAAAACCAAAAGGGTACTGCAAGGTGTACATAGTTGTATACACATTGTGGTACCTTCATGAATTCCCCCTGTGTAAAATCTATTTTTTTCTACTATTTTCTACATATAAATGTAGGATGTTGGAGCAGAATATTTTATTTTGGAGATAATCATTTATTTTTTACCTCAAAACCATCATCTTTCTATAAGGACTTATAGAGAATCTCAGAGGCAATGCTACCTATTTTTCAAGCTCCTTTTTTGTCTGGACCATGGAGCATTTACTGGTCTCTGCAGTTCTTCTGTCCTCTCTTCACACAAAGAAGTCTTTGGGAGTCACACTGGCTCCATTTCTGTCTCATCCACAGAAGGATGACTCTGCTGTGACCACTTGGTTCTTTGGACTGTCCATTGATGTCTCTCAGTCTCTCTTGTGAAGTCCTTTGGAAATCCACTGTGGATAGAGAGTTAGACATGTCCTCTGTGTCTGCAGGGTTGTCTTCTCCAGGCAAGGGAGAAACTCTCCTGTTGGCCTCTGGGAAAGGAGCGAGTGAAGGCTTACCAAATAGCCAGGTTAGAATACCTGCTGCTGGGATAGTGCCCCTGCCACGAGCCTGTCTCTTTCCAGGGAGTCTGTCAGAAAAAGAAAACAAAAAATTAAGAAATGTTACTTTTCCTTTTTTTATTACTATGTACTGGGGAGATTTGCTGGGATTTGCTGTGGAATTCATTTCTGTTTTTAGTATTTCAGATCCTATTTCTTCTCTTACACTAAATAGAAAAGAAAAAAATCCCTCTTATTCTGACACCGATTCTCAGTCAGAAGAACAGAGATTGCAGGGGGAGTGTTTTTCTTCATTGATTTCTTCACAAGCAGAGTATTGTGATTCTGAAAGACGTTACTTCACATTTCCCTCCAAAAGAGTTATATTTTTTCTGAGACTTTAGTGATGATGAAATAGATATTTTAGTGGGAACAGAATTAAATCCTTATTTCCCACTAAAAGTACTAGGATTTCTTGCAATTGGATACTCCACAGACTGCACCCATTCCTTCTGTTTTATTAGCTTTAGAGGATGTTTTCTTTACAGCTTGTAGCATGTCTGACAGTCAACCCACCTACTCCTAAAAAGTCTGATAGGTTATGGAAAGTACCTCAAACTCATAAATATCTGTTTTGTAATCCTAAAGCACAGACTGATTTCCTTATTTAAACTTCTACTGCTAAACAGAGTACAATTGCTATAACCTCATTCCCTCTTACTAGGACAGGAAAATGTTTGATAGATTTGGGAGGAAAGTTTATTCTTCTGCAGCCTTTAACTTCCAGACTTTTGAACTGCTAGGCTCACATGTTAACATTTTTACTGGCTTCCTTTGAGAACATGAAAAAGTTACCTATTAACTGTTAACCTCCCCTATTCTGTGGTGAATAATTCATTGAATACATTAATTTTATCTGCTTTTCATGTAATCAAACACTCTGATGGTATTCTGCTAATACTGTCTTCAGAGTTGCTGCTACATGGTTAGTTAGATTTGCTTAGTTACATTCTCAAAATCTAACAGAAGCTGTTAAAACTGACATTTTAAATTTTCACCTGGACAAGTGTATTCTACTATGGTCATTCTGCTGCTGAGGTATTTAAAAGATGTAATAAAAAAGGGAAATAGAGTCAAGGAGTGATCCCAATTTCCCGATCATCTTTTTCTAAGTTTAATAATTTCATTATAACTATGTACCCTTTTTCAGAAATCACTTTACGCAACAAGGTGCTAAGAAACAGGATTTTAAAAAAGCAATATCAAGGAGGCTATAAAAAGATAATCAAAAAGCACATGAAAAACCATAAGAATTTTTTTAAAGGAAACAGCCACACCAGGCCACCAAATTGAATACATCTCTTTATTGGGTAAAAATCCAGTTAATCTTTGTCCCCCAGTAATACATGGGACTTCTTCAGAACTAAAAAAAAAAAATCTTGTTTCAACATTTAAAAACCATTACAATTTACCAATGAACCAGTCAGGCTCCACAAAAAAACATTTATGATAATTTTACAATTTTTAACCCTCAGCATCTCTGAGTTTCAGTAAACAGTTTAAACTGGCTACTTTTCAACATGTAATGGATGGACACTACATATGTCAATCAAAAAATGTTGTGTATGGAGCAAAATGTTTAAAATGCCCTGCATTCTACATAGGTAAAACTTGTAGGCGATTAAGAGAAAGAATGTATGAACATCTTTTGGATGTCAAAAATGGCAAATAAACGAATGCTTTATGTTAACATATTACTGAGTACAAGGAACATGATTTTGGTTTTTTTGTAATACAACAAATTGCCCCTGACATTCAAGGTAAATATTTACTGGAACATCTTGAATTATGTGAATTGAAATGGCAGCTAAGGCTGAATGCTTTTGTGTATCGAGGTTTGAATGAATACACCAGCATTAACTGTTTACTGAAACTCACACATGCTGAAGGTTAACATTTTTAAAATTATCTTAACTGTGTTTTTGTGGAGCCTGATTGGTTCATTGGTCAACTGGAATGTTTTTTAAATGTTGAAACAAGATGTTTTTTTTTTAGTTCTGAAGAAGTCTCATGTATTACTGGGGATAAAAGCACTTAAATGGATTTTTACTCAATAAAGAGATTTATTCAATTTGGTGGTACAGATGGCAATGGGAGTCCCTCCCTCCTTTTCAGGGGTTACCACCTCATCCTGTAAACCAAACATCCCTGTTTCCTCCTGTTTAGGAGAAAATGTTGTCTCAGTGGGACATAGAACTAATGCTCTCAGATCAGACGGACATAGTTTTTATTCAAGGATTTTTCTGGTGCCAAAGAAAGAGGGCAACTTGGAGATGGGCCCTACACCTCTCCTTTCTCAATCTTTTTATTAAGCTCCCAGTGTTCAAAATGTTATTCCTTCAGATACTGTGACCTGTCATTCCTTTACACAGTTTCATGGTAATGTAGTCTTAAATGATGCTTACCATCACATTCCAATTGGCAAAGATTTCAGATATTTCTTAATATTTCCTGTAACTGGCTTACACTATCAGTTCTCTACTGCACCAAGGTTATTTGCAATGTGTCTGGCTCAAGTAAATGCTTATTGCCGATTCAAGGCATTCACATCTTTCCATATTTGGATGATTACCTTGTACTTGCAGAATCTTTTTCCGGTTGTCAAGATTCTCTGACACATGTCAAGAAACATTTGCTCAGTTTGAAGTTTCAAGCAAACTGACAGAAATCATCTCTTATTCCTTTACACAAAATAGTTTTTCTGGGATGTCTTCTGGATGTTTCCATAATCAGAGTTTTTCTTCAAATGAACAAAGTAGACCTGTACAATGAAATCTTCCTGAACTTTTCCAGCCAATTATCTTACATCTGCCAAAAAAATTCTCAGGATTCTGGGTTATATAAGTTCTAAGATTATCATGATTTTCTTGACTCGACTTGACATGAGAAAATTCATTGGTACCACAGGTCACTCTGGTCTCAGTGTCAGCAACACTTAAGTTTTCAGATTCCAGTGCTGCAGTTTTTGAGAAATTAGATATTGTGGTGGATGAACCAGTTTTCTTTCTACCTAGGTCTCTCCTTCTCGTTTCTGCCACTTCTTTAGGCTGTTATAACAGATTCTTCAGAATTTGAAAGGAGTGAAATTACTACGTCAGTGGAACAAACAGTACAAATAAAAACACATCATTGTCAGAGACACTTGTAGTTATCCATGTTCAAAAGCCTTAAATAAACTCTGGTCCCCTGGACCCCTACAATTTATCATAGGCAACACAGCAGTGATGTGGTCCATAAACAAGACAAGGGGTATCAGACCTCATCCACTTTGCAGACCTGTCATAATGGTCTGGGAGGTGGCAACTCAGCCCAGTTTGATTCTTTAGGCCAGATATATTCCATCAGAGTGAAATAGTGTAGCAGATGAGCTAAGCAGGACCTGGACAGACTCTCACAAATGAAAATTACACCCAGAGGTCTTCTGGGAATTGATCAAACTGTGAGGAACACATCAAAAAGATGTTTGCCTACTCTGAAAGCAGACATTTAAAGAAATTCTACTACAGGACTCCCTGTAACTAGGCCTTGAAGACAGATACCCTCTTATTCCCATGGATGGGAATGTTTTTGTATGCTCTTCCACCCTTTTCTCTGATACCAAGGGCTCTTCATAAGATTGAGAAGGACTCTTCAAAGATAGTGTGGTGACTTCCTTTTGGCCAAATAAACAGGGATCTCCCTCCTTTGGAAACTGGCTATCACAGGGTACCCCACAGACTGGATATAATCACACAAGATAGGGGCTGTTTTACACTTCACAAGCAGAAAATACTTCATTTGACTGCCTGGGTGATAGACTTTTGATACTATTTAGGCACCTTTAAGGCTTTGGACACTGTTAAGGATGACAGTTAAGGTTAGGTTTATAATTAATGAGTGGGGTCAGAATGGAGCTTTGTGTCCTACAAGAAATATTATGGAACATTATTATGTGCATTTTCAATTAACTTGTATTGAGATAAAATGGCTTTCCAATCTCTTTGGAGTCCATTGTGTTGTCTTTGCTTAGCATTCTTTCAAACAGATGCCTTAGACCCAGTTTTGATCTGTAACTAAAGGGATCTGGCACCACTGTTGCACTCCACTTAGTTTGGAAATATTTCAGTCTTAGTGATTTGATGTAGTGGGTCTGTATTAGATCACGGAATGCTTAAAAAAGCAAACAGTGATTAATTGACCCTATCTAAGCAAAAGCGTAGAATTCCAAACTGTCAGAACAGCGATTTTTTTTTTCTAGTGAAAAAAATCGCTATTCCAAAAAAAAAAAAAAAAAAAAAAAAAAACACTTTAAACATTACATTAAGTGGGGGGCTTTGCCCCCACACCCCTGATGTGGGGGACTGTGCCCCCCACACTTCCCCTACTTAAATATACCAACTCTGACACCGCACTATAATGCCAAAAATGGCAAAGTAACGAAGAGGCCAAGCAAATTCTTTCCCGGGAAAAGAATTAATTTAAAAACTGCTTCGATATTTTGCCATTTCAGGCTTTTGAGTTCGACCAAGACGCATTCGAAAGAATGCGTCTTCGGTCTTCTAATAGGGAACCAATGCAGCATATGATATTCCTCACAAATTTTGCTTTCCACATACAATGTCAAATTAAGAGATACATGTTAGTTTTGCAAAAGCAATTGTAGTGAAAAAAAATCACTGACACTACTTTCACTTGGAAAAAAGACATTCATGACTTAGTGTTTAGGATAGGATGAAGGCTGGTCTTTACTTACTTTTTCATCTATGACAGAATCCTGATATCACTATAAACAAGAATCATGTTATAAGTACTGCTTAACTTTTTTTTTCTCTTATTTTTTTCTTTCTTTTTTTTGAAAAGGCCATCTGAGTATGGCTACAGGTGTACCACCCTTAATTAAGACTATTCATAATTTATATCTGAATAATTGTAGTAATCTATAAATAAGTCAAACACATTATGCCTGTTCTTTGGGAAGCAGAGACAATACCCAAAAAGTTCCTAGAATTTGGTTGAATACTTTTGGAAGGTGGTGGCAATCACAAATTCAGATATAGTCAAATATCATATAATCTGACAGGGCAAGATGCCTAGTTCACATACAAAGCAATTCATGAGGCCATGGGTATTCACTGCAACACTGAGAAGATTGCATAACTACTCAAAATCAGACATTCCTTACTTTGGTCAGATATATTCACATACCATATCATCTGACAGGACAAGATGCCTAGGTCACATACAAAGCCATTCATGAGGTCATGGGTATTCACTGCAACACCAAGGAATTTGCATAAATAGTCAAAATCAGACATTGCTCATTTTGGTTTTCCCAAAATCCCAGATGCAGAGAAGATAATCTGGAAAAGGCACTGCAAAACACAGTATACAATGTGTACTTAGTGGTAGTTAGCAGAAGTACAGCGGCAAATCTAAAGCTTCCCCAATCCCCGTTGTACATTAAATAGACATTCTTTATGAAATGAGAGATATATTCTCTTGTCTACCAGTCTGTATAACTTGGCTCAGTAAAGTGCAATTAATGAGTTAAAAGGTCCTTATCCCTTGTCTCTACTTGGGACAGAATAACCCAGAGTTAAGTATCAGCTATTGGGAGTGGGACTGAAGACAACAGAGCACAAAAAGGGTCTAGTGACAGTGATAACACCTAGACTGTAGAAACAAGAGCAGAGTGAAAGAGTAGTGACAACAGTACAGATAATGCTAGAGTTAACGATTTTGTGATTTCTGGCAACAACCATTATACCACAACATATCCCAAGGACTACACCATTACACATTCCCCCAAGTGTGCTGTAACTGTCCCATCACAACTCCCATGTCTACAGCTACTGCCCAACTGAAATCTTTAATGGAAACCATTCCCATCTTTTCCCTAAATATTCACACACACACACACACACACACACACACACACACACACACACACACACACACACACACACACACACACACACACACACACACACTAAACCTCACCCCTGGACATAGGCATATAAACTTTTTCTAAGCAGGTATATAATGTCCTGTGTTATGTAGAAAGAACGGCAATTTTATATTTCTTTGAGATAAGATTGCATTACTTGTGCATTCATTTAGTTATCATTTAGCTAACCCTTTATTTAACTGTTAGTACTGAAACCCTGCTCTTCCTTTGATATACTGACAGTGGTATAAGAGGTGTGGGTTACTATTAATAAAAGGTGTTTTTCCTGATATTGCTTGGCAAATTGTGAATGGCATTATGACATAAGGAGGTACTGCCAGCATAGCTAGCTGGAATTTTGTAAATAATTATATGTCATTTGTGAATATCAAACTGATTTATACAAGATGCTGGTGTTACAAATGCATTAGAACTGTATGTCATGTGTATATCCATTTGTGTTGAAAAGGTACTTGTAAAGTGCTTGTGTTTGAAATGAATGCAGAGTGTGCCTTACTGGAGAGAACAGAAATGTACATGCACACTATTGCAATTGTTTTGATGTATATGTTTTAACAGTGAAAAATGCAGGATTAACCTCAGTCCAGCAAACTTTAGAAAAATATCTGAAATTAAATCACTTTATAGGCTAGGCCATAAAGGTGCTGTCTCACAGATTTCAAGGCAGCCAGAGACATGAAGTCTGTACAAGGAAGCTTTCTGTATTGTCTTTGGGGTGAACTAATTAGTACTCTGGAAGTGTGTGGAGGTATGTAATTGTTTTATGACTTCCAGCACCTGCCAAAGATCTGAGCAAAAGCCCTTGTGTTTGTATATTAATGGGTAAGTGCTAAATCCTGCCAGCTTTCAACAATGAGGGTTTTGCATGGGAACTAGAAGTGAGATGACAATAAGTGATGTTATTCTGCAAGATATCCCAGCAGTGATATTTTAGATATTTTTGAGAAGTCTCTTAGAGAGACAGAGCATTCTGTATTCTGTCTTGGGCCTGACAGCAACAAGAAAGACCACTCACCATATCATCTGCCTTGCTCTATTATGTAAGTTATTAGGGAATATTAACTCTCTTAGATACAGCCAGGAATATAGTGAAGCCTGGATTAGATATTGCATTTCTTTATTTGTCTCAGCCTGTCCCGTGGTTTTGAACTCTGATGTCACTGTGAATATACATTCAGTATTTTCTTGTTCGTTTGTTATTTATTATTAAATATATTTAAACCTTTCATTGTGGCTGATCTTTGTAGAGATATTTAAGTTTTGATATTACATATTTATTTGGTGACACTGTGTGGGCCACTTCTAATAGCCTTGCTCTTGGTCAAACTAACATTTGTATTAATATTAATTTCACTCAGTATATTGGTTACCCTTGTAATAGCCTTAAGGTAATTGGTGAGGGGTTCTGATGGCAGTGATAACTACCTTCCAGTCTGGGTAAAAGGGGGCATAGCTAGTAAACCTGTGATTGCCTTTCCCAAGTGTGTGTGTGTGTGTGTGTGTGTGTGTGTGTGTGTGTGTGTGCAAGCAATTCAAAATCTCAAAGAGTGTGTGTGTTAGCTACTTGAGCTGGAGCATGAAGCAGTGGCAGGACAGAGTGAGTGCTGGAGAACTTGGCTTGGAACCCTGGCTAAGGACTCAACTCTATAGCTGTGCCACTGAGGAATCTAACTGGGGATCTGGAGAAAGAGGGGGAAACCAACAGCAGACTGACTGTGGTCTCTGTGTGTTCTTAAGGGAAATTGCACTTGATGCAGAGAGCTGCATCTGGAAATACTGTGTGTGTGTGTGTGTGTGTGTGTGTGTGTGTGTGTGTGTGTGTGTGTGTGTGTGTGTGTGTGTGTGTGTGTGTGTGTGTATACCTGTTATCTTCCTAGTAAATGTTCCCCACAGGTCCAGTGTTGAAGATTGAGGCTTCTTGATTACTATGCCAGAGGTGGGTCATCACATATTTATTGGTTGGCAGTGGTGGGGTCACCACATCCCATATTGGGATTCAGTGGTGTGAATATTGAACTCCTGTAGCCTGTAAACAGTTGTCACTAAAGAAGATGTTTGTACTCCCAAGCAGCCACACATAAGATATTCAGAGTTTCATATCACAATAGTTTTATTTTTTTTTGTTAGCTTAGTTAGTCAGGGAGACCAGGCAAGGATGTCAGCAGAGGATTATGGCAAGCTGACAAGGAACCAGTTGGCTGAGATATGCCAACCTGACTAAAGGAAAAATGATTGCAGCCTTAGTCACAACTGCATCACAGACCAGCAACCAGGAAGACAACCAGACTGACCTTGAGGGTGTACAACTCTCAGAAAATGGACAGTTCAACTTTGCCTCAGAGGATTTAAAAATCCATCTGGAGTTAAAAAGACTTGAACTGGAGACCTAAAGTTTGGAACTAGAATCAGCAGAGAGACTGCAGCATTTGGAGGCTGAAGAAAAATACAGACTAAGACATCTGGAAACTGAAGAAAATGAGAGGCAGAGGCAACATGAAAAGGAGATGCTGACTCTTCACCAGGGTCATGGCGGTAATAGGGATGGGAGTAACCGAACCCCAGAAGCAATAAAGGTCAATAAATGTCTTCCACAATTTACAGAGGGTGATAATTTTGACAGTTGTATTCATTTTATTCAGAAAGAGTATGCTAAGAGTATAATGCTGACCAAGGGCTCGGGGTACTGTTCCTGACACCCTTAATTCGTGGTAAAGTTGTAAATGCTGTTTCTTGATTGTCTGATACTGATTGCTTAAATTATAATACAGTTAAAATTTCTTTATTGGAATGCTTTAAGTTAACACAATGAAGCTTACAGAAAAAAAGTTTTGTGAGCATAGACACAAGGCAGATGAAAGTGTGTGTGTGTGTGTGATTATATTGCTGAGTTAAGCACTTATTTTCATAGGTGGGTGAGTGGATGTCAGGTCACCACTTTTGAAGGGCTGGCAGGCATTTTGATGAGGGGAACAAGCCCCTAGCACTTTGCCTGAGGTCATGAGAATCTGGTTGGCAGATGGGGAATGCAACATCACAGATGAATTGGGGAAAAAGAAGACCTATACCTAGCAAGGAGGGCATCACTGCACAGGAAAGGGATACCCAGTGCTGCACATGGGTATAAGGGAACCCATGGTGAGCAGCTTAAACCGCCCCAACAGAGTTCACCAGTAACAAGGGAAACCACTAATTCAGGTACACGGCCAGTATCAAGGGTTAAATGTTTTAAATGTAATCAGTGGGGCCATATAGCATATAGATGTCCATGGAGGCAAGGTGGGGAACAAAAGATAGGGGAGCCATCAAGTGGGAGCAACAGAATGCCAGTGGTAAGTTGTCTGGAGACAACAAGGGTACCAAACTACCACAAGACTTTATATCCTATCTTAGTCGATGGGAAACATGCCACTGCTAAGAAAGACATAGCCTCTGACCTAACAATTGTGAAGCCTGCAATGGTTAAAGAGAAGCACTACTAACTAGGGCAGTTTACTCCAGTCAGAGCTTTAGGAGGTATCCCATTCCAAATACCTTTGGCTAGGGTTAACCTTGACTGCAAGGGTGGAAAAGGAAGCAAGCAAGTAGTTTGAGAATATCTCTGCAGAATGTCTTGATAGGAAATGATTTTGAAAATGCAGTACCTTGTGTGCATGCAGTTAGACATAGTCATATCTGGAGACAGACATGTGGGTCTGGTAGCATGGTGGGGGGTCCCAGGCAGACCGCAGACTTAAAGCCTGGACTGGTGAGGTGGCTACTGCAGACAGGGAGCTACCCTGTAGCAGTGAGACTGAAGGTGAGCCACAGCTGCTGGTGGGTACTGATGTTCCCTTGGACAGAGTGACTGCAAGGGAAGAGATGAGTAGTAGTACCCAGGCTGACAGTGAGGCACCGATGTCAGAGGATACCAGAGTTCCTGTGAAAGGGGAGCTGGGAAATGTTACAAAGAGAATGCTGAGACAGGCTCAGCTCTCAGACTCTACATTACAAGACTTCAGGGACATTGCTAAGGAGTTGCCTGATTCTCATAGAAAAGGGGATTCCATATACTGGAACAAAGGGTTAATGTGTAGAGAATGGACATCTGAGGGAGGGCTAGAGGGTGAGAGAATACAGCAGTTGTTAGTGTCCAGAGCCTACAGTCTGGCACTTCTAGCCATGGCCCATGATATTCCCTTTGCAGGTCATATGGGCATAAAGTGTACCAAGAGACATATTAGGCAGAACATTTTCTGGCCTGGGATTGCAAGGGATGTAACATGGTACTGCAGGACCTATAAGCAGTTCTAAAAAGTAGGCAAGACAGGAGACAAGATCAAAACTCCTTTGATGCCATTGCCTGTGATTGAGGAGCCATCTTAGAGGGTAGCTATGAATATTGTGGGCCTCGGAGTACCCCAAGTTCCACAGGGAAGAAGTATATCCTATTGGTAGTAGATTATGCTACCAGATCCCCTTAAGCAGTGGCTCTGTCCTCCATTGAGGCAGAAAAGGTGGCAAATGCTTTCATTTTTCGAGATTTTCAGCAGGGTAGGTTTCCTAAAAGAAATATTGAGTGACAGAGGTGCCAGTTTCATGTCAGAACTGCTGGCTTGTCTGTGGAAGCACTGTGGGGTGAAACACCTAAAGGCCACCGCCTACCACCCTCAGACTAATGGTTTGGTGGAGAGGTTAAACTCTACACTAAACAACATGCCATGGGCATTTGCAGACCATTTTAAGAGGAAGTGGGGCAAATATGTGCCCCATCTGTTGTTTGCTTACAGAAAGGTGCCCCAGGAATTCATAGGTTTCTCACCTTTTGAGCATAGGTTGAGGGGATCTCTAGATTTGATTCACAATCAGTGGGAGGGTGAGTATGAATCCCACAAGGCGTCTGTTGTGGCATATGTCCTAAACCTTAGGACAAGGCTAATGGAACTTATGGGCTTGGTCCAGGAGAACTTGGCAGGAGCCCAACAGCAGAAAAAGGTCTGGTATGACAGGAATGCTTGAGCCAGAGAGTATGCTGTGGGGCTGCAGGTTATGGTTGTCATTCTTGTCAGAAACAATAAGCTACAGGCAGCTTGGGAAGGACCCTAAAAGTGGTAAGTAATGTCAGTGATGTTAACTACATGGTAGAACTGCTAGGCAGGAGGCAGGGGTACAAATTGCACCATGTTAACCTGATGAAACCTTACCATGATAGAGATACCCTTGTGCTAAGTATCTGCAATAGGAGGCAAGAGGAGTCTGAGGGGTATCTATAGCTACAGGGAGCCAACCAGCAAAATCCCAAGTTACTGTGGTGGAGTTGAGGATTGCAGGCATATGCTATGACAGTGCAGCACTGTACTGGGGTAGCAATGCCAAGGCAGCTGGGATCACAAGGCAGGGTTTGGGGTAATGTATTCCCAGATTGGATCATCCCTCTCAAGCAACATTTCTGAAGGAGCACTTGAAAAACTAACTTGAGTCGGTCATGGGAGGAGATATTGCCAGCCAGCTATCTGGAATTTAGTAAACAATTATATGTCATTTGTGAATATCAACATGATTTATATAGAATTGTGACAGAGATAGTGCCAGTACAGGTGTCTGAAATTTTGTAAATGGTTACATGTCATTTGTGAATGTCAACATGCTTCATGTAAGATGCTTGTGTTATAACCTTTTTAGGACTGTATGCTATTACATGTATATCAAACTAGGTTTGTACAGACATGTGTATTGAAAAGGGTTTGTAAAGTACTGACCTTAAACATTTTTCGAGATTTTCAGCAGGGTAGGTTTCCTAAAAGAAATATTGAGTGACAGAGGTGCCAGTTTCATGTCAGAACTGCTGGCTTGTCTGTGGGGCAAGTGTTTTTGTTGATTTATGACTTTTAGCAAGTACACGCTATTGTAACTGTTTAAATGTATATATTTTAACGGAGGAAATGGGAACACAGGAGGTTTACTTGCAAAACTTCAGAAAAATAGCTGAAATTAAATTATTTTTGACTAGGCCATAAAAAGATGTTATCTTTCAGTTTCAGTGTAGTAACAGACACAATGTCTAAACTAGGGAACTTTCAGCATTGTCTTGCAAGTGTTTTTGTTGATTTATGACTTTTTGCAAGTACAAAGATTTGAGGACAAGCCCTTGTGTATGTATTTTCACAGGCAGATGCTAAATGCTACCAGCTGCATCAATGGTTGTTTTTGACCCTGGGAACTGAAGTCAGATGACAAGAAATGATGTTGTTCTGCAAGTATCCCACCAGTAATATTTTAGATATTAATTTTTGAAGTCTCTGAGAGAGAGACAGCATTCTGTATTTTGTCTTTGACCTGACAAGATCTATTCACCACACATTTGCCGTGCTATGAGTAAGTAAGTCTAGGGAACAGTATACTTCTCTTAGATTCAGTCAGGAATATAGTGAAGCATAGTTTAGATGTTTTTCTTTATTTATTTGAGACTGTCCTGCAATGTTGTTTTAAATATTTCCTGTGATTTTGAACTCTGATGTTACTGTATATATACATTTAATATTGTCTTGTTCTATTATTTATTATTAAATATATTTAAACATTTCATTGTGGCTAATCTTTGTGAGACATATTTAAGTTCTGAGAGTACCTGCATATTTATTTGGTGACACTGTGTTGGCCACTCCTAACAGCCTTGCTTTTTGTCAAACTACCATTTGTATTGAAAGTAACATTACTCAGTAAGATTGGACGCCCTTTGCTAAGGGCCTTAAAGTAGCTGATAGAGAGTTGGCTGGTGGCAGAAGGGGGCTAAGCTAGTAAACCTGTGTCAGCCTTTCCCACGTGTGTCTGTGTGTATAAATCAAACCTCAAATTATGTAAGTGTGTGTGCGCATGTGTGTGTGTGTGTGTGTGTGTGTGTGTGTGTGTGTGTGTGTGTGTGTGTGTGTGTGTGTGTGTGTGTGTGTGTGTGTATGTCAGCTACTTGTGCAGGGACATGAAGCACTGGTTGGACAGAGAGGGTGCTGGAGGTCTTGGCTTGGCCACTCAGCTAAGATCTCAACTCTATAACTTTGCCAGTGGGGAGTCTTATTGGGGATCTGGAGAAAGAGGGAGAAACCAGCCCTGGACTGGACTGACTGTGGTCTATGCATGCTCTTAAAGGAGATTTCACTTGATGCAAAGAGCTGCATCTGGAAATACTGTGTGTACCTGTTATCCTTTCAGTGCACATCCCCCACTGTTGCCAGTGATGAAAATTGAGGGTCCTTGATTACTGGGTCAGTAGTGAGGTGTCACAAAGTCTTTGAAGAGGGGAGTCTGTTGAAAGGAGGTACTGCCAGCACAGCTAACTGGAATTTTGTAAATAATTATATGTCATTTGTGAATATCAAACTGATTCATACAAGATGCTGGTGTTACAAATGTGCTAAAACTGTATGTCATGTATATATCAAACTGATTTGTACAGATGTTTGTGTTGAAAATATACTTGTAAAGTGCTTGTGTTTGAAATGTATGCACAGTGTGCCTTACTGGAGATAACAGAAATGCACATGTACTATTGTAACTGTTTAAATGTATATGTTTTAATAGAGGAAAATTGGAGGGTTAACCTCAATCCAGCAAACTTTAGAAAAATATCTGAAATTAAATCACTTTATAGGCTAGGTCATAAAGATGCTATTTCACAGGTTTCAAGGCAGCTAGATACACAAAGTCTGTACTAGGAAGCTTACTGTATTGTCTTTGGGGTGAACTAATTATTACTCTGGAAGTGTGTGGAGGTATGCAATTGTTTTATGACTTCCAGCACCTGCCAAAAATCTGAGCGAAAGCCCTTGTGTATGTATTTTTACGGGCAGGTCCTAAATCCTGGCAGCTTCCAGCAATGAGAGCTTTTAATGGGAACTAGAAGTCAGATGACAGGAAGTGATGTCATTCTTGAAGCTATCCCAGCAGTAATATTTTAGATATTTTTGAGAAGTCTGTTTTAGAGAGAGAGAGAGAGAGAGCATTCTGTATTCTGTCTAGGGCCTGACAGCAATAAGGACCACTCACCACATCATCTGCCTTGGTCTATTATGTAAGTTATTAAGATATAGTAACTCTCTTGGATACAGTTAGGAATATAGTGAAGCCTAGTTTAGATATTATTTTTTTTATTTGTCTCAGCCTGTCCTGCAATGTTATTTTAAATATTTCCTGTGATTTTAAACTCTGATATCACTGTGAATATATATTTAGTATTTTCTTGTTCTTTTATTATTTATTATTAAGTATATTTAAACCTTTCATTGTGGCTGATGTTTGTAAAGGTATTTAAGTTTTGAGAGTACTTGCATATTTATTTGGTGACACTGTGTGGCCCATTCTTAATAGCCTTGCTCTTGGTCAAATTACCATTTGTAATAATATTAATTTCACCTAGTATAGCTGGGGAGGGGTTCTGGTGGCAGTGGTAAATACCTTACTGGGCAAAGGGGGCATAGCTAGTAAACCTGTGCCAGCCTTTCCCAGGTGTGTGTGTGTGTGTGTGTGTGTGTGTGTGTGTGTGTGTGTGTGTGTGTGTGTGTGTGAGTGTGTGTGTGTGTGTGTGTGTGTGTGTGTGAGTGTGTGTGTGTGTGTGTGTGTGTGTGTGTGTGTGTGTGTGTGTGTGTGTGTGTGTGTGTGTGTGTGTGTGTGTGTAAATCAAATCTCAAAGAGTGTGTGTGTGTGTCAGCTACTTGGGAAGGGACACGAAGCACTGATTGGACAGAGAGAGTGTTGGAGGACTTGGCTTGGAACCTTGGCTAAGGACTCATCTCTATAGCTGTGCCAGTGGGGAGTCTTATTGGGGATCTGGAGAAAGAGAGAGAAGCCAGGCCTGGACTGACTGTGGACTCTGTCTGCTCTTGAGAAAAACTGCACTTGATGCATAGAGCTGCATCTGCAAATACTGTGTGTGTACCTGTTATCTTCCCGGTGAACGTTTCCCACAAGTGCCAGTGGTGAAGACTGAGGCTCCTTAATTACTGGTCCAGCGGTGGGTCATCACACACATCTTGAGGCATTCTTGCATTTGAGAACTGTAACTAAAACACAGCATATTCTGGAAGGAGCAGACTGCCTTCAGATTATACTGTTTAAGTTCCAGCAGATATAACACACTATTTTTTTCAGTGTCTGTAGGTACATTTACTGGTAAGCTAGCAGTGGGAATCTTAGAACAGGACTTTACATTAATTGAATGACTGAGGGTAGCAGAAGTAGCTGATATATTGGAAACAGAAAGCATGGGGAATTCAGTGGAAGGAAGCATCATAGTCAATAATGAAGTGACCCAGCAAGCTTTGTTATTATGTTAAATTTTGTACTAATCGAAAGCATTATTGTTGTGATAAATGTCTGATTTCCATCTACTGTGACTTTAGCTATATGATCGAGGTGTTTTTATATTTAAGGAAAAAGGGCAGCAAGGCAACACAGAGCAAAACATGGAAATCTCTTTGTTTTGCATGATATTTCCACCTGCTCCATTCTTACCCACAACACACAGGTACAACTTTGAGTCTCTCGGTTAACAATGTCTTGGTCTACTTCACTGTTAACAGTGCTTGTCTTGCTGTACTAATTTCATTTCACTGGCTGTGTAATACTGAAATAAGCTGTCATAAAATAATTTTTAAAAAGTATAGCTGTATGGTTTTCCCAATTCCCTCTTGTTATTTTATCACTTGCATAAACATTCACCTAAGGGTCTTCAGTGTTGACTAAACTGTCGAGAAGGGAGTGACATGTTATGTGTGACACATTTTGCAAATAGTATAGAGTTTTCTTAATATTTTTTACTGTAACTTCCCATCCTTTTTATGTCTAATTTAGATATTAATTTCTCAGACCAGATATATGTTGTATTACATAAGTCCTCAAATTATTCCACTTATATACCTCACTTAGGTTCATAGGTTCATAGGTTGATACTAGGTATCTGCCCTAGGGCATTTATAAGCCTAGCCAGAGTGTGTTTGGCTTTCGCCACCCTTTTAGATTAGTTGACTGTGCCTCTGTATAGTAGGTCACAGAAGGTAGCCCTTTTTAAGGTTAGTTTACTGTACCTCTGTCAAGCAGGGACACAGAAGGGATCCCAGGGGTAAACTTACGATCTCCCATCCACTCGTCAAGATTTCTCTTGAAGAGGTTCAGTGAGGGGCTCTGCCTAACATGGATTGGGATTTTGTTTCAGAGTGAGGGGAGCCTCTGGGATATGAATCTGTCCCTCCAGCATGTCCTATTTATTTCTGTGCTGAGGTTCAAGTCCCTGGAGCGTGTAGCTCTAAGGGATTTGGATTTCCTGAGGTGAAGCATGTCCATTAATTCTGGGTTGGACATGGCTTTATACATCAGACACCAATCACCTCTGAGTAAGCGGTACACAACTGAGTAGAGCTGGAGTTTCTTTAGCCGAACTGCATAGGGCATCTGTTTGAGCCCCTTGATCCTCTTGGTGAGGTACTTTTTGGAGTCTTTCCAGTTGCTGCAGGTGTCGGGTAAGGTACATCCCAAATGGGGCATTGTATTCGATTATGGGCCTGATAAGTGATGAGTAGAGGGGCACAATGCCTTCTCTTGATCTAGATGTGAATCCTTTCATGATAAGGTGGGCTATATAGAAGGTCTTTCTAACCACTTTGGCAACATGATTGTCAAAGGAGAGATTGCTATCTTCCTAATATACTTCCTAATATACCTACTGTAATATATATTACAGTCTAGGTCTTCTCCTAATGCTGATTAATTTTGTATATTTATTCTGTTATTAACCATGTGTAACTATTTTTCCATATATATAGGTCTTGTTATGTCTTCTGCTGTATACAGTATTTTAACATATTGTTTGAAAATTCTCTGTATACTGTATTTTAATATATTGTGTAAAATTTTACTTACTGTGGAACTTTTTTCCCCGGGTCTCCACTGAAAATGGACCTGTGTCCAGTCGGACCATCCTGGTTAACAAATGCAAAATAAAAATAAAATAAAATAAATAAATATAACCTTAGTATGCTTGAGTAAATAGTGCATGCAATTCCTGCTAGATGTATCTTTTCTTTTCTGTTGATTTTTTTTCATTTAATAACAGAAAAGATAATACTTCTATTGTACTGGATTGTAACATCATTAGAAGATTTTAGATTTTTGCTTCTAGTGTAGGTTTGCAAAAGGCTTTAGTTTCTGTCTTGGTATCTTTAAAAACAATTCTGCTAACTGGGTAGCTATATTACTGAAACATTTCTTCAGGGGAAATGTACTGCTATTGAAAAATAATATTTTTTATAGCACATTTTCCATAATATTATTTTATGAGATGTTCCATTTTTAGATAAGTCGCACTTCAAACATTGCCGCATCGCTGCTTGGATTGTTGCTGAATGTGCTTATGCTGTAAGTATACAACATATAAACCATACATCTTAAAGCTGCAGGCATGACATAAAACACTGCTCTTCAATATATTAAAATTTGCATCTTATGATATTATACTTTCATTTCTTGACTACTAAACATAACCAGTGAAGTGAGATAAATTCTGAACTCATATTAACTTCCACCTTCCTGTTAATCCTTGATATTAGATGCATGTCATAATCTCCTGCTCCAAGAGTTGCTGAGCTGTAATTGTTTCCTACTCAACTTTCTGTTTCACTGAATTAAATGGCTAGTTCTATGATAACATAATTTATAGACTGCTAAGGATATAATGGATTTTTACTGTTTCAGGATCATTCACAAGCGATGTAGAAAGCAGAATACTTTGAAAGGATATAATTCTTCTTTGTAAATTCTAGCACACCATGCAATTTAGTTAGTTTGTAATTTGTGTAGCAAGTTACATAAGGTTAGGCACAAACCTAAGAGTTCTCACATTAAACATAAAAAAAATTAAAAAGTATTATGAATTTAAATAATCTTTGTACTTGTTCCAGTTCCATAACACAATCATTTTAAAGCCAGTCTAGTTGCACAGAGGCCAACCCACCTTAATTTCTGTGATTTCTGTGTTTTTTAATCATAATACAAAAAAAAAGCAGGGCTGGGCATTCATTGTTATTGCTGTCCACTGTCAGCATTGGGTGAAGCAGGATATGCTCCCATAAACTCAGCAGACTGCAGCAGTCTGGTGAGCCTGGATCAGGAGAAAAAATGCACACCGAAAGATGAGGATACAGAATGCTGAAGGTCGTCTCCACCAGACTATATAAATTGACTTAATAAAGTGCAAATTGCTCAAGTAAAAGGGCCCTATCACTTTTCCCTATTTGGGACTGAAGAACTCAGTGATAAGTATCAGCAGCTGGTGGTAGAGAACCTGATGGTGACACAGCAAGAAAAGTGTCTAGTGACACTGACCACACCTGTGCAGATTTAGGAGTTCCCCTCTCCATTTCCCTTGGAGCTCCTAATACCCTTGCAGCAGCACTAAAGGATGCTAAAATCACCATTCTCTCTAAGGAGAGCAGCATGCGAGCTGTCAGCTTCCTTACATGTCTTACGTGGGCTGCACCACCTAGTGCTCCACTGGATGTCGCTCAAGAGGCAGGCCAAGCTGCATCCTTCCATGGGTGAGCAGTGTGCCTCTTCACTCCCATCCTCCCTCTCCTCTCCCTGCAGCTCCCATCCTCACTACTCAAGCATGGATTGTTTAGGTCATAGAAAGGACTTTATCCCTCTGTGAAATGGGGGGGGGGGGGTTAATACTACATATTTAAGTGCTTTTGACCTTATTAGGCATGGTTTGACAATTGTACTTATCCTGTCACACTTTTCATTGATCTACCTAATATTTCTGTCCAGAAGCTTTTACACAGATTCTGACCTGTGGCATTATAAAACAGAATATTCATTGGTTTAGATATCTTGTTAGCAGCCAACACAGCAAAAGTTGTTTGGATAATATATCTTCTTCTAATACAGTTGCCAAAGTGGACCCACAAGGATCTATCGTGTGGTCTTTTTTTCATTCTGCATCAATGCCATGTGTCAGTAGAGTAACAAGACTACATTTTGTCAGTATGAGGCAACTCTGTTCTATTTGTATTTGATGGTGACATATCTTCCATAAAAAGAGAAATACAAATGAATTTTTAGCCTCAAGAATCCAGGCCTATTAGTCCACTTAAGCATGACCATGGTTGTATTATTAGGACATAAAATCCCTCCTCGGGCTACAAGTCATCATCATTATTTGCCACAACAACCCTATTCTTCCCATTTTCTACACTGGGTTGGGGTGTCGAGTCAACTGTCACCATCTCTCTCTCTAGTCAATGCATCGGTCCTACCTTCTTAGACACTCATGCATGACTGTCGCAGGTCTTCTGTCACACAATCTAGGCACCTCTTTTCTGGGTGCCCTCATTTCCTCTTCACTTTTTCTTGTCTAAACAAATATTCTAAACCAGACTGGCTTTTGCTTTTCTACACATGTACCTGAATCACTGTAATCTGTTCTCTTTGACCTTTTCTACAACTGGAGCTACTTTAGCTTCGGTTCTGATGTCCTCTTTTCTTTGTCTATCCCACAGTGTGTATCCTTCCACCAATCTTGGGCACTTCATGTCCATCACCTCAAGCTTCCTCAACTTCTCTACCTTTACTGGCCATGTTTCTGTACAATACCGTAATACTAGTCACCCCACTTGTTTGTACACCTCACTTTTCAGCTTCAGTGGCATTCTTTTGACATGCACTACCCCTGACATTCTGTGTCAGCTGGCTGAAGCCCCTATGATTGTAGCTTTGACCTCATCATTCAGACTTCCCTTCTCCTCAACCACCACTCCCAGACCGTTAACCCATTCCACTATTTTCCCTTCTGTCTCATTTCACAGCTTCATTTGACTTCCCCATTTGCTGCAATTACAACTGTCTTATCTGTACTCAGTTTCATCCCATATGCCTTCAATTTTACATTCCATTTTTTTATTTATTTATTTTATTTTATTTTATATTTGTTAACTGGGCTGGTCTAACTGGATATATGTCCATTTTCAGTAGAGGCCCGGGGAGATAAGCTCCAAGGTACATTCAGTAAAACACAGCAAATAAAATGACACTTTTTTTGCATATACAGAGGACATTTCAGATTAATACAGAACTATACAACAGGGACAAATCATAGCAGAGAAAAATGTAGGAACACTACAGTATACAGGTGCAGTACAAAATAAGAGGGAGACAGTTTATTTTATAATAACATGATAAAGAGAGTTCCCTTTGAAAGTATCCACAGGGGAAGAGTTAAACAGAAAGAAAAGGAAAAAGGTAAAAAGTTGTTGAGGTAAATGGAAACAGTTAATGAGAAGTTTAGGGTAAGCAGAGGATATTTAGGTTAGGGTAGGTAACTAGTCCAGCTTAGTACAGGAGCATAACCAGTCTGTTCTGAGGTATAGTTTCAGTCTTTTTTTGAAGAGTGCAATAAGGGAAAGTGAGGACAGGTCACTGAGGAGAAGATTCCATGATTTTCCAAATGAATTAGAGAAGAGAGAATCACCAGCTCTATTTTTGGATTTAGAAGTATTTACCAGAAATTTCTGAGAGGAACGCAAGGAGTTCAGGTTATTGTAGGGGGTTATGAGGGTAGTTAGAGTAGGAGTTTTGGAAGGTTGATAAAGAGCCTTATGGGCAATAGTGAGTTGATGGTATTTAATCAGATTATGTAGTTCCAGCCATTCAAGCTGCTTTAAGTTAAGGCAATGGTGGGTTCTAAAAGGGTTGCAAGTAGCAAATCTGGCTATGTTATCATAGGAGATTTCCATCTTATTGAGGTTATTCTTAGATAGGTTAATAAAAATGGGTGAGGCATAGAGAAGAGTAGAGATTAGATTAGTGTGTGCAATAGTTGAAAGGAAGGGTTTAATCCTGTAGAGAGAGCCAAGTTTTTTATTGACAGTTTTTATGGTATTGTTGATGTGGACGTCAAAGTTAAGGTTATTGTCAATGGTGATTCCTAGTAGTTTGGTAGTGGGGTCAGGAGATATAATGGTGCCATTAGTGGATGTGACAGAAAAATCAATAGGAGAGGACCTAAGAAAAGGATTGAAAAGGAGTAGTTTAGTTTTATGGGGGTTCAAGAGAAGGCATCGCTGTGTGAACCATTGTTCAACTGTGTTAAATACTTTCTGGGTAAGGAAGTGGAGGTCAGAAGTGGAAGTGGCAGAGCATATAAGAGTGGAGTTGTCTGCATATTGTATGCATGTAGCCTGAGGGATTGCTAGATGGAGGTCATTGATAAATATGGAGAAAAGAAGAGGTCCTAGTATGGACCCTTGAGGGACACCAAGGTTGACAGGCAGGAGGGAAGAAAGAGTGTTATGCCAAAGCACAGCTTGTTGTCTTTTACCTAAGTAGGACCGGAACCATTTTATAGAGAGGGTGCCTAATGATAGGGCTTTAAGGATATTTATGAGAATTTGGTGATTAACCATATTGAAAGCTTTAAATAGGTCAATAAATAATGCAGAGGAAAGAATATTAAGGTTGCAGCTATTGTTAATGTAATCAGTAAAGGAAAGGAGGGCTGTGGTTGTGCTGTGGGAAGGTCGGAAACCATGTTGACAACTAGAAAGTAAGTTATTTTGGATTAGGTGGTCAAGTAATTGCATATGGATACATTTCTCCATGATCTTTGCCAAAGGAGAAAGAAGGGCTATGGGACGATAGTTGGAGAAGTCAGTGGAGTTTCCACCTTTATGGAGGGGGGATAATATGGGAGACATTCCATATGCTAGGGATGTCACCTTCAGTAATAGTTCTATTGATAAGATTAGAAATAGGGTAGGCAATAGCCTTGGCTAATTTATGTAGATATTCAACAGGTAGTTGGTCAGCTGAAGGAGAGCATGGTTTTAGTTTTTGGATGAAGGTTAGAATATGTGAAGTTGGGACTGGCTGGAAAGAAAAAGGAGGGGGTGGGCTTGTGTTAAAGGAAGGAACAGTGAAGCCATTAGGGGATAGCTGGCTAGCCAGTGTTTGGATGGCATCAGTGAAAAAAGTATTAAAGGCATTGGCAGTATGCATGGGATTCCCCTATCTTTTGCTGAAGTTCTTGCTCAGAATCTGCCTGTAATGCCACATTGTCTGTGTACAGCAACTTTGTTGTTTCTCCCTCCCCCCGACCTGTCTGCTAATGTAGTCCATCATCAGTATGAACAGCAGTGGGCTCAGAGCTGAACCCTGATGAATACCCACTCCTGCTGGGAACCCTTCTGTGAGAACAAACACTGTTCATACTTGAGTCATTGAGTCCTTATACATAGCTTGCACTAGTTCCACCAATGTTTCTGAGACTTTGAACCACCATAGGACTGCCCATATCAGCTTTCTTGGGACCTTGGTATATGCTTTCTCCGAATCTAGGAATGTCCAGTTGGGCTTTCCTCTTCTCTTGCTTTTTCTTAGCTGTCAGTCTCACTGCAAACAATGGGTCACTTGTACTGCGTCTTGATCTGAATCTAAACTGCTCATCTCCCATCTCATCTTACTTTCTACTGCTTTGCATATTCATGTATAAATCACCATCTCCAGAAATTTCTTGCAGTGTGATAGGAGTTTGATACCTATATACTGCCCACAGTTGTAAACGTTTCCTTTGCTTTTGCACGTTGGCAGTAGAATGCTTATTCTCCACTCATCTTGGATCCGCATTTCCTCTATACTGCGGTGAGTACCCTCAGCAGCCATTTCTCCCCTATCACCCAACATTTTTATCATATCTGCTGTAACTTTATCTGTATGTACAGCTTTCCATGACTTCATTCTCCTTAGTACTTTTCTTACTTACTGAGTGCATCTGATGCCTTGTTGTTTGCTATTTCAACTCCTCTCTTAGCCTTTTTGTTAGCCAGCCAGTATTCTTTCCTAGACTGGTCTGTCTTTTCTGTCTCCCACTTTTTCTTGCTATTCTTCCTTCTTTTGAAGACTTCCTGGACTTCCTGGACTTCTGCATTCCACTACCACATTTCCTTATGTACCTTATTTCCATACTTGGATCAGCCACAATATCGGTTCTGTAGTCCTCACACATGCTGCTTTGAGGCACTGCCATACTTTTTCAAGTCCGCCTACTTCCTTTTCTTCCTGAGGTGCCAGAGATCTGAGTGATTCATTTATTTAAATAAAATAAAAAATGCCAAAAAGCACAAGAAGAACTGCTCAGATGAACTGAATGTTAGTTTAGCACTTTCATTCATTTTAATGACACAAATTTCATCAGGGCAATACAGTCAGTTAAGAATGACTCTTTATATACAAAATCAATTAACTGTCCAACGAATAAAAACATTTAATTAGTTAAATATTAATAAAACAATTTGTTTTAAAACAAATGATTTCTTATCTGTTGTTCTTTCTCTCCAGTCAAAGTCCAGGTCTTCAGCTTAGTCTCTGTTGACCTTAGAGCCTTCTCTGACCGCTGTTTGCAGCTGATTATGGTTTATGCTGTGTGCTGATTATTTCAATGGGAATGACTTTGCAGTCACTGATTCAACGCCAGTGCCCATTCCTTATTAGGAGGAAGTCTACCTGAGTTGCATGCTGACCATTCTTGCATGTATTCTTTTGATTAGACGAGACCATTCTAGACTTGTGTCTGGAAAACGGCTTGATGGTGACCAACACTTGCTGAGCCATGTGTTGTTCACCATCAAGCCATTTGTCATAAAGTGAAGTCTAGAATGGCCTCTCTTTCTTTATTCCTGTTGCCCCACCCATGTGGGAGCAGGCAGTCCTAGTATCCTGTTCTGTCTATCCAGATGTGTGCATTCAGGTCACCCACTATCAGCACCAATTCATGTTGTCCTGCTTTATCTAGAAGGTCCTGCAATTGCTGTCTGAATGCACTCTTTTCCTCACTATTGCAACTCTGCTGCAAGGTTTATGAATAGTGCCCTATCCTTACACTGGAGTCCGAGTCCCATGACCCTATCACTAATTTTAATGACATCCATCACTGTCTTCTAAAGCCTCTCCCACATCACAATTTCCACACTATTTCTAATCTGTTATGCTCCAAGTAGTAGACTCTGGATTCCAAGCCAGGTGGCTTTGCTGTACTGCCCTTCCATCTGGTCTCCTGGATATATAGGATGTCCAGCCTCCTCCTTACCATCATGTCATCCACTTCCAATCTGCATCCTGTCTGTGAACCTACACTGAGTCTAGCAATCCTTGGTTCGTATGTTTGGCTGTTTGATTGGCTTTATATCCAGCTTCCGCTCATTAGCGCTATCCCAGGTAACCCAAGCTGGGCAACTGGACACCATCCGGTTAGTAGCTTATTGACCCAGGGCTGCTGTGTTTATTTGTGTGTACACACTGGCCAATAGGAACACATGCATCCCTTCCACCATTAATATGGGTCCCTGGTGTAGGACAGAGTAGGCTGGGTCCACAGCCCACTTATCACTGGCAAATGCCCATTTGTTGACATTAATCATCATGACTGAATTACCTACAGCCATATATTTCACACTGTTGAGTGGCAAGCCTTGACACAGCAGGCAATGTTTTATCTGTATTCTCATATCTTTTGTATTCTGTACACCACAGCTGATGCCCCAAACAGTTTGTCTATACAACTATTGGCCCTATGGGTACCATCTAGAATCTGTGCTGCTGCCTACAACTCCATTGTTGGTTGAGTTTGTAGTGAAAACACGCAGCATGTTTTTGGGACATAGGCAGAACATATAAACTCCATACAGGCATGGGCCAGAGGTCAGAATCTAACCTTGTACCTTGTGCATGGGAGGTGAAGATTTTAACCATTATGACAACTGGTCTCCTTCCACAGACTAGAAGTTGCATAATGAAACACCAAGGTGAAGATGATATTCAAAGCAATAATTTTCCTAGTACTAAACAGTTTAGACTCAGTTTGGATAACTGTGCCTCTAGTAACACGTGAAACCCATGCTAAAATGTGAATAATACTGTCCAACTCTCTTAAGTATTAAAAAAAGTTTTACCCTTGATACTGGAAGCATTATTAATCAGACCACTCTAGATCCAGAATGGAGTTTGCTACCATTATACTATCTAACCTGCTATGATGGAAAATACAGAAGCTAGCGCCATCCTACAGCAAAGTATCCAGGTTTGCAACAGAATTTCCTTATCATATACGCCACTAACTTATAATAAAACAATTGCATGGTTGTCCATGCAAGACAGAATTCAATATTTGCAGCTCTGTTTATACCTCCACAAAATTTCCTGTATGTGCTTGACTCAGATCCAATCATCTTATTTGCCGAGACTAAGCTCCAAGACAGTTTCACTTATGAAATCTGTAAACCTTACAATAAGCATATCTGCCTCACCGAACTGTCTTCAGAAAATTGTAAACATATGTTATAAGCAGTGACTATTTTCTTCTACTTCCTGTCATAAATGATTGCAGTGAATCTTCTGCATCACTTCCCTTGCAATAGTCTCCCTTTGCTCCCCTTATCATCCCTGTGTTGGTCTGCACAATGCTTTCTATCCCTGCTTCTTATATCTTGCAATAGCTCACACCACATAGTATTTCCACCAGCTTGTTCTAGATGCTTCCTTTTTACACACTCTGTGTTACCATTTTTGTTTGCCTTTCAAATCTTTCATATTCTACAACCCTATTTTCCAAGGTTCAGCTTTGTCACCTGCCTCTGTTGTAAATATCACAGCCGCAGCTCCTTTCCTTTGAAGTTAGTGGTGTCATATTTCACAGTATGAGATTACTACCCTCCATCTACATTTTCTCAGATTGCTTTTTGGCCAGATTCCAAATTATTAGTGTCTGCATTATGTATGTGCTTTGTACTATCAAGTGAAAAAAGAAAGCTGCACCAAACTTGCACAACCACCATGTTTATTAGCAAAAAATAACAATAGGATAACATTAGCGCTTTCACGACTACTCTTGTCGCTTCATCAGACAATGCTTTGTACTATCACCTGATTGTTGGAGATATCACAATAGCAGCTACTCCCCTACAGAGTTTGTGGTCATTCTCTGTTTATCAATAACCCTTTGACTGATTTTTTGTTGTCTCTTTGAAATCTTGCAGTGGTACAGATAATTAAGTTAATTTATTTATTTACATTTGTTTACTGGGGAATGTCTGACTGGGCAGGATTATCCATTTTCAGTGGAGGCCCGTGGAGAAAATCTCCAAGCAATAGTACACAGAAATTTAAAATAAAAACATAAAAACATACAAATCATACAGCATTAAATACAATAAAATACAGTGGTAAATAAGATACTAAGTATAGGGAGCATATAGTAAAATTCTAAACAAAAAATAATAAATTAACATTTAGCCAAGACATCATCTATAGTAAAATGAATGTCTTTGTCAGGGCTACAACATTATTAGGAAACAGAATTAAGACACATGACTAGGATTTGGCTAATATAGTACATGAAAGTAGCAGAAACAGTAAAGACATACTTAAGTGGATTATTATTTGATAAAAAATATTTCAATTAGTGATTGATGGTGAAGGTATATGATGGTGATATAAGTAGAAACACCAAAATATACAGTAAGCTGTAAGGGAAAGCATTTAAATAGATGAAATAAGAAAAAAGAAGAAGAAAGTCAAGTGATTAATAGACTGGTAGAGCAAAAGAGGTTAGATAGGAGAATAGGAAGTCAGTTTAGGAGGAAGTGCAGATATTATTCAGAGCAAGTACAAGTGCAAGACCATGACTTATTTAAATGTGACTTAAGAAGGTGCTTAAAAGCCACGTGTGTTGTGTACTGAACCGATTGTTAACAGGGAGTGCATTCCAGGCTTTAGCTACAGTACTAGAATATAGGGAGTCCCCAGAGTTATATTTGCGTATAGTTATATCAATTAGTGTCTTATTGGTATTTCTTAGTAGTCAACTGCTAGCATAGTGTTGAAGGAGTCCTTGTAGAGCAGGGGTTTTGTTAGGGTGATAGAGGATTTGGTGGCCATGGTAAGTTGGTTAAAGTAATAAGGTTTGGTAATTCTAGCCAAGAAAGTTTTCGAAGGGACAGGCAGTGATGGGCTCCATCAGTAGCAAATTTTGCTATTTTGTTGTAGCAGATAGATAGTTTATTTAAGTCTCCTTTATTTAGATTGGGTAGGACAGGGGAGGCATACAAAAGAGTGGAGATTAGGTACGTTCTTGCAATAGTAACTTTACTTTCAGATGTTTAATTTTTGCATCTATAGAGGGTACCTAGCTTTATGTGCACCTTTGTGATAGTTTGAGCTATATGTTTGTCAAATTTCATATTGTGGTCTATGATTACTCCTAGAAGTTTAATATGGGTCAGGGGTGTGATGGGGGTATTGTCAAAGGAAGTGATTTGAAAAGATAAAATTGAGTCAGTAGCTTTAGATGGATGGAACAACATTAGCTGAGATTTTTAGGGTTAAGTATTAGTTGAGAGTCAGAAAGCCATTTTTCTATTTCTGTGAAGGATTGTTGGGTAATAAGTTATAATTTTTGGAGTGTTGGGGCAGAATAATCAGCATATTGGATCAGTTTGGCATGGAGTGTAGCTTTGTTTAGGTTGTTAATGAAAATCGAGAAGAGCAGGGGTCCTAGATCCTTGAGAGACACCTAAGTTCATGGGGAGAAGAGGGGAAAGGTTGTTTTCCCATTTTACAGGTTGTTGACAGTTTGATAGATAATCTTTAAACCAGTATAGTGCTGAGCAATGCAATTTCAGATCTGATAGTGCAATAAGAAGTTTGGAATGTGAAACTGTGTCAAGGGCTTTGGATAAATCTAAGAAAATGGAAGAAACAAGATTTGCTATATTGCATTGTTGATTTATGGTGTTAGAGAAACTGATAAGAGCAGTAATGGTACTATGGTTTGAGTGGAAACCATGTTGTGTTTCAGAAAGGAGATTATTTGTTAGCAAGTAGCGAAGTGTTTGGGAATGAATGCATTTCTCAAGGAATTTAGAGAGGAGGGATAAAATGGCAATAGGACGGTGGTTAGTAAAGTCAGTTGAGTTGCCACCTTTATGAACTGGTATGATATAAGAGATTTTCCAGAGGGGTGGAATATGTTGTTTGACTATGGACCTGTTAATTAGTATAGATACAGGATAAGAGATTACTTTAGCAGCAATTCTAAGGTATTCACCTGGGAGTCTATCAGCTGCAAGAGCTGTGGGTTTTAGTTTTGTTAGATGCTTATAAATAGTGGTAGTTGATACTGGATGTAGAAAGAAACCATTTTGTTCAAAGGTTGGTGTTTGGAAGAAATCATGAGTAGAAGGAGAGGTGGAATTAATCAGTTTTTGAATAGGGTTAGTAAAGTACTCATATAATTGTGTAGCGATGTCGGAAGTGGAGTTCACAATATTAGGAGGTGGGGTGGAAGTTTTCCCAGGCTGAAGTATTTTATTTATTGCAGCCCAGAATTTTCTTGCATCAGATTTGTGCTTGGTTTGTATATCAGAGTAGTGGTTACATTTGTCAATTCTTATTTGTTTTTTTAGATTTATTTCTTAGCTCCTGAAATTTTTGCCTATTTAGACAAGTTTTGTTTTGTTGCCAAGTTACCGAAGCTTTGTCTCTGTTTTAGAAGTTGCCGGGTAGTTTTGGTTAGCCAGGGGACATAATTGGACTTTGTTCTTATAATTCTAACAAGGGCAAGCTGGTTTAGTATGTTTAGGAAAGTAGAGTTAAAGTAATCCACTAATTTGTCTAGAGGTAGATATAGTAGAGGTGACCAGTTACAGTGATTTAAAGCAGTAATGAAATCCTGGACTTTGAAGTTTTTTTATAGAGTATTTGCTAAAGGGTAGCGGTCTTAATGGATTTTAAGTGGTGTCTTAGAACGAAAGTAGGTTGATGGTTGCTGAGACTGTCAGGTAGTATCCCAGATTTATAGAGATGAGTAGGTTGATTGGTGAGAATTCAATCTAGAATAGATTATTTTTTGGAGGATTTATCAATTCTGGTTGGGGATCATATTAGTTGAGTAAAACCATGTAGGTTAATGTGAGTAGTGGGGAGGGGGATACATGAGGACCAGTCAATATTAACATCTCCTAGAAAAAGTGTTTGTTGGGGAAGATTGTGAGTAGATCATTGAAGAATTGTTTCTAAAGTGTCAATGTTATTAGTACCAGGGGGAACACATCCCAATTATATTTAGTTGCTTATGAGCTTTCCGCATTATTGAATGTAGAGGAATTAATGCTTATGATGTCAAGTGTAAGACTGATTTTGTACAGGATGGCAATGCTTCCTCTAGTCATGGGTTTGATTTCCTCAGCCTCTAATTATCTTCTGTGTGATTCTCAGTATGTCACTTAAGACAGTGCCCTGTGGCAATTGAGAAACTGAGATAGGCTCCACAGTGGTCTCCTGAGCCACCTGCCTAGTAAGTACCTATACTATAGTCTGAACTCTGCCTGTGTTTGTATTTAATGTATTATTGATGCCTTATAGGTCTAATGAGCAGTAAATATATTAGCTTACCTGTATTTGTATTGATATTCATTTATATTCCTTCAGCCTTTTTCTTTTGGCCACCACTGTAGACACTACACTGTTAGTTAACCAAACAACCAAATACCTAAACATAAAAGGAAAACTACAGTAAATTAAACACAAGAAAAAATGTAAAGAAAGTAAGAGTCAGCAAGTAAAAGTAAGTGCAGTTAGCTCAGAAAATAAAGTAGAATTGCTCTTGATTGGATCCAGTCATGTATCAGCACTTAATCCACAAAATTTCTACCTCATGATACTGTGTGTCACTTTGCTGCCAGAGTTCATTGCTCAAGTATGTCATTGTACACAAGCTGAAAATGTAAGTATCCAAACTGGAAGTGGTAACAGCATAGTGGTCTGTGAGCATGATTAAAGATGAACAACATAATGAACATAGACTGAATGCCACCCCTGTCCAGTATTTAAAATGAATGTTTGTCACCTGGTGACCTTCACATCATCTGTAGAATATTGGTATCCCAAAGTTCCCATTCTTCCTGCAAGAGGACAAACAGTGTTGTTTATCTTGCTAAAGGAAATGTTTTGCGCATGCCTGTAATGGCAAAGTCACAGATATACAGAAGTTAAAAATGTTTATGAATGTAAACACATAAGACATAGATGAGATTTTCTTGTGTTTGTTGATTTTATGCAACAGATCTGCAGCCATGGCAGAACAATGCCTTGAGATTTTACTTCATTCTGCCTTTTACTGGTTCTGCGTCCATTTAGGACATCTAACTCAGACCACTGCCACATAAGTCATGTTCTGCACGGTCATTGCTGTAGTCTTGATGGATAGGGTATTTGAACTCTTTAAATGGTAGACTGCTGCCACTTTCCTCCGGGCAGAGCAGCCAATCAAGTGCATCTGCACTGGAACACGCAGTGAGCAATTGGTTTATCATAGCTAGTTCTAGACTAACACAAAGGAACCAGTTTACAGTTTAAATCAGTCTAGCTACCTATCTATCTGACTATTTGATTTATTAGTAAGGTAGGTAGCTACGGTCGTGGTGCTGCGGTAGCGTTGTCGCCTCACAGTAAGATGTTGTCCTGTTCGATTCTCAGCTAAAGCATCTTCTGTGTGGTGACATGCGTGAATGGACGTACCTTCGTTGAAGGTTGTGCATCAGGTCCGGCAAGTCGGTACGTAAAAATCTACTGCCAATCATTAGCGGACCGGAGTTCCGCTGTGGCGACCCCTAACTGGGAAAAGCCGAAAGATACAACAACAACAACAAGTAAGGTAGGTAGGCTGATCATCAGAGCCCGTACAGACTAATGCCAAGCCAACAGACTGTGCATAAACACAGAAATGTTTATGGTACATTATGTTTAGTTCAATGTTAATGCACTGAATCTGTATATAAATGATTATCTTGCTTAAAGATATATTTCTGTTCCTTTTTATGCCATAACTGCCACCATTGCCATTCAATCAGGTAGGGTAGCAACAGGTGGAGCAACTTATTACCCATGATACTACTACTGCCAACTACCATTAGGAGAAGCCAGTGAAGAAGACTTTGCTTAACACTTGCTCCATCACAGACAGATGTAGTGATGTATCGTCTTCTGATATCTTTTTTCTTCCTGGTCTTGCTCACTCATCCAGAATGCTAGTGATTCTGTACCATCTTATACCATGTAGTCAGATAACATGAGTTTTATATTTATTTTTATGTTATGGGGCTCATTAACCATCCTGATCATAGCCTTCCTTCCTGGAGTGGGAAACCTGAATGTAGTTTTCCTAAATATGCTTGCAATGACCAACTGAGTGAGCATGTCTCTGTATCTGATGTGTTTTTGTTTATAGTAACTAACTTTAAATACCCCTCTGTAGTCTTATATGTGGACATGTAAAATGCATCAGTTTCCCAATGCTGGGCTGAAATGGACAATCACTGTCAGGAAACTAATGATTTTTAGAAATCCTGAACAGCTGCGGCCATAATAAAAAAAAGCATACACTAGCTGGAACTGATCAGGATGTCACTATCATGATTTATTTAATGGTATTCTCAATGTGATTTAATACCAGACTTTTTTTTTTAATTCCCAAAGATGTGTGTATTCGCCAGGGATTGCAGCGGAGTACACCAGTGCCAGACTGCAACAAAATATTAGTGAGCAGAACCATTCAAATATTAAGCGTCACCACACTGCAGTAAAAAGGTTTCTGCAGTCAAAGTGACTAAAATAACTCTGCCTAAAGCATTTTATATGCTGCAGTAAGTTTGAAGATAAACAGTGATCTGGAGTCAAGCAGGTCTTATGCTTTCGCTTTAACTGTTAAGACATGAAAGTGAGTTTATTATACACTGTGAATAATGAGAGCAATAAGAGCACATAACGATTGTTACAAATTCCAGAAAGGCACAAAGTGCACTGCAGTGGAATAATACACAAACCTCTGTCTCAGAAGTGCTAACAAACCTGTTACATACGGGTGGTAAAGAGCTAATGGCTGAGTTAGTGTTATTCATGCTTTAGATTAAGTTCACAGTTTTTATCATTTAGTTCTCAGTTGTTAAATTAAATTAAACATTTAAATCACTGCAATGCACTAGTAAGCAATTTATTTTTGCTTTGCTTGTACGGCAATGGCTTCTGTGAATTGTTTTGCTTCTGTATAGATCAGTGTATAATAAAACATGGATAAATATTGTATCTTTAAAGAATAATGTCTAGGAGATGTAGGATTCTGCATGAATCAAGTGCCCCTCATCTCAAATAAATGAGCATACCAAGTGTAAGGATCTCCACAAGGAGAACAGCTAGGGTCAAGTATGTGTGAGCTTTATGGCCAGTTAAAATGCATCACAGTTAAGAATGGTTATATGTTATTAAAGGCAGCCCAAACCAATTCTCTTTTACTGTCTTTCCTCTGTAACAACATACAGTGCTAAATTAAGTTCTTATTTTAAAACAACGTTCTTTTTTTCCCTTTGTAAAGCACTCTCTGTATGTTTTATAGTGGCTGTCCTTTGCTGATTATTTTATGGTTTTGTTAAAAATTTGTTTGCCATCTTGGTGGCAAGTTTTCAGAATGTTTTCTTTTCAACCCCATTATATGAGGATGTGAGGCATATATCGCTGAATAGCTATAATGGAGACAAGTGAAGCAAACAAACATGAGTCTACATATATAATATAAAAGTATACAATATTATCACAGTGCCTTTTAAATGTATTTTACCTATTACAGAAGTTGTATCTGCCTATTCAGCCTGGTCACTGCTGAAACAGGTCCATCATGGGTCATTCCACTAAACTAGTTAAAAATGTCAATAAATAAATAAATAGACTAGCATGAAGATTATAAATAAAATATCTGTCAGCTCCAGTGCTATTGATCTGTTTTTCTGAACTGGCAGGTTATTCTTTTCAAAGCAGCAACTTGTCACTTTCAGTATAGAGTTCACAATAGTCCAAATTCATCATAATTTTTTTTAATTCAATGGTTCACCCATTCAGAATTCAGTAAACTTTTACATCTTCCCAGAGTCAGATCAGGGCCAAGTGGGGCCCTAGGCAGGGTAATAGATTGCCACCCCCAGAGCAGCCCTTCCTGCAGCAAACCCTGTCCCCCCAGCAGACCCCTCCCCAGCCATTCCAGTGTTCTGTTATTTGGCTCTTTCTCCCCACTTTCAATAAACACTGTTCAAACCCATCAGTGTGCATACTGTTTTCTTATTTACTTCTACACTGATTACAGATTTTAAAATAAAACAACACAAACACTGATAGTCATTTGCTAAACAAACAATACAGTCTCAGAATGAAAACAGAATTAGCATGAGCAGTAAAGTTTTCTGCCATTGAAAATCACATTAATTGAAACAACATTAAAACTCACATTCAAGTAAAATGCATCTGGCCAGTGGAGAATTAAGTTTACCTTTGGGCAGTTTTCAAACCATAGAGTCCTTGCACACATTTTTAGAACCATGCAAACATGTATGTGTTCTTTGATTCACCTTTCTGATTGTATAAATTACATTCCTTGTGTAATACAGCACCACTTGTTAAAGTGTGTATTAAATTTGTAGTTTTGAACATTTTTCCAGTAAGCAATGAAAAACAGATGTATGACCCAATAATGACAAAACTACCAATTCCAGAACATTTTAATCATAAAAGGCCACTCAAACTTCTGTCAGTAAAATCAACCAGTACCAGTCAATAAGCACAATCTCTGCAGAGAAAACAGACTTAGCATGAGCAAAAGTAAACCTCTCTTTGCTTGAAACTCGCAGTTCCATGAATATGCACTAAAACTCATAATCCCTTGAAAGTGCACTGAAACTCATAATTCCTGGAAAATGTACTGGCTACCAAGTCTAACTGACAATTCCATCAGCAGGCTGGCAGATGGTGTAGAGGATTCAGGCTCTGTCTCCAGTCACCAAGTTACAAGGTCAAGCCTAATCAAATTAATAGACTAAACTGCCCCCACCCCAACTAGGGCATTACATACCATAACTCCTTACATCTCAACCTCTTAGCACAAGAACTCTGGACAAAGCCTAAAATAATTGGGTTGCGGGACAAAGGCTTCCAAATAGGGACGGATTATAAATATTGTTCTTATAGACTTAAAGTTGCTAGAATAACAGAATTTGTGTTGGCATGTATTTTCTGAAGGATGTGAAGTCTGAAACTCATATATATATATATCCTTATTTAATGACTCAGTCCTCTGTGATTTACCAGAAAACCACAAATTTTATGAGAAACATACCAAAATTATGAGACTAAATCTGGACAGTTCAGAGGTATGTTAAACAAATACACACACACACACACACACACACACACACACACACACACACACACACATGCGTGTGTACGCACACACACATGCACACGCACACACACCTGCCTTCTCTCTGCTCTCTCTCTCACACACACCTACCTTCTCTCTACTTTCACAAAGCAACATACACATGCACACACCTACTCTGTCACACAGACCTACCTTCCCTCTGCTTTTACACAGCAACACACACATATACAGACCTACTCTCTCTCACACAACTTCTCTGTCATACAGCAATACACACACATACTATTTCTTATACAAACAGAATGGCTAGTTTAAATTATATATGCACATACACATACATATACATATACACACTCTCTTTCTCTCTCTCATACATAGAGATCAGAACCGATAGTTAAAATTATACACACACATACGCACTTACCTTCTCTATAAATGGAATGTGTGGATTGGGTTTACATCCGCATTGGTGTGCATGCGAGTGGTGCATACATAATCCTCCTTAAAGGAGAAGATGCCACCACTGTGGTGTTAAGAAGAATTTTTTTTTTTTATGTTGAAGCTTCCTGGCCACAGTGGGCCCCCTTTGCCACAGGATCCTAGGCAACTGCCTTTGTTGCCTAGTGCTGGATCCAGCTCTCCATCTTCCACTTAACTAAAACTACAGAGAAATCTTTTTTACATGGAGTGCAAAGCTGTCCAGTCCACCCTGCACTTCCAGCTCCCCATTTGCCAAGTCTGATGTGACTGATACTAATGGAAGGATGGACTTCCTACTGTAGTAACTTCATGTGATGAACTTCAGTCTCAGATAAATATGAATTGTTTCATGTGTGTCTGTTGACAAGCTAGATGGCTAGCATTTGTTAATAAGTTCGTCACTGAAGATTATTCTGTTTATGACTGTGATAATGGCATTGAATTTTTACTTTAGATTTCTTTGTTCCATGTATATTTATGGATGTTTTTGGAATAATTAAAGCTGCTTACAGGAACATTAAATATTCTTTTAAAAATAGTATGTGCCCAATTTCATATAATTATCTATATGCAGTCGGGTCTACTTTTTTTGTTGAAACATCATTATTTTGAAAAAGAAAAGTATGAACCCAATTACGTGGTTCACCGAACTGGTAATAAAAACAAAAAAGGAAACACTGCAGCATCGAAGCACGCTACAGTGGGGATAAGGGAATATACCTGTTTCTTCACTGTAGTATGATCTTGAAGTTAGTATATTTAAAGTAGCATGGGTGTGGGGGGGGGGTGCATGGGGGCTTGCCCCCTGAAGAACTGCCTTCATAGTGTTTCCCTTTTTGTTTTTATTACTGGTTCAGTGAATCAGTATTTGTGAAAGTGCACTTTCATCTAAATGCACTTTCGCATAATTGGGTTTGTACTTTTCTTTTTCGAAATAATGACATTTCAAAAAAGAAAAGTAGACCTATGCAATCATGTATTCTTAGGCATGATTTTTTTTAAATAGGAAAACAATCCCCTTTCAAAATACTGAAGACAAATCCAATGATTTCTTTATGCTCATATGTTCATAGGGAAGTACTAGGCTAGCTGCCCTTGTGGACCATTTTAAACCTAGCCAATTTTTACCCATCCCATGTTTGATAATTATATATCTCCCCTAATGTGAATAACTGGGGTTATACAACAGGTACTTTGAGGGGAAACAATGCATGGAATAAAGCATTTAGGAGCTGACTCTGTCCATTAGTAGTACAGGGGACAGTTCTGGAGTAAATTTTCTGTTTCCCATCCATAAATCCAAGTTGTGCTTGTATATGGATAGGGATGAACTTTGTTTTATGTGGACAAGTAGCAGTATCCTCTGTGAAATGTACCTGTACTTCTAAATTGTTCTGTTGATGTTATAGTAGAGGTTTAGATCACTAGACCAAATATTTCTGTTGTCATTTGTCTTTCTGATGTGCAGTAACTCCATAAGTACTGGGTGAGAAGATGCCTTGTATGCCAGACACAAATCTCCTCTTAGCAGTTTGTAGGATACCAAGTGTAGTGACAGGTCTTTGAGTCAGTCCATGTAGGACATGTTGTTTATGACTTCTTTTTTCTGGAGGCAATGCCATTACTTATGAGATGACCATATAGAATGCTCTTTTTATCACTGTGAAGACATAGTGATCAAAGGTAAGATTGCTGTCAACCTGTGTGTCTAGGTCTTTCACCACTGACTGCATACTTAGGGTGTTGCTAAAGATGTGGTAGTTAGCAGGAACATTGCCCTTACCAAAAGGGATGATAACACATTTTTTTTTTGCATTGATTTTAAGGCCATGACTTTGGCACCAATCATTTGTTTGTTTAAGACCATCTTGTAAGATGTTGACATCTTTTGGAGATTCTATAACCACTCCCAGTTTGCAGTTATCAGCAAACTTTGTCAGCCACAGACCTTTAGTTTTTGCTTGTACTCCACAGAAATAGATTCCAAGCAGTAGAGGTCCCAGGACTGATCCCTGTGGAACACCACTGGTTACAGGTCTGCTGTTGGAGGTGGATTCCCCTTTTTTGACTAAATGTGTTCCATCAGTTAACCAGTTAGTGACCCATCTAATGATATAAGGGTTGATAACTAGCTGGGTGAGTTCGTCAATGATGGCTGAGTGGGGGATCGTGTCAAAAGTCTTGGCTAAGTCTAGGTAGGCTGTATGTATAGACTTCCCCTTGTCCAGGGCCTTGGTGACTGTCTTGAAGAAGTCCACCAGGTTTAACAGGCACGATCTCCCTTTGACAAACTTAAACTGAGTAGGATCAAATGTTGGGAGATAACCATATCTTTGTTGATAAGGTCCATGATGATTTCCTCCATGGTCTTGCAGATAAGTCGAGTCAGGCTAATAGGGCTATATTTCCCAGAGTCAATGAAACCACTACCTTTGTGTAAGGGAATAACGGTGGCCATTTTCCAATCAATCAGTGCTTAGACTATGATTGAAAAGAGTACCCAATGGTGTTACTGATTGTTGTTAGATCCCATGTAGGATGCAGCTTGGGATGTTATCAGGTCCCATAGATGCTGTGTTTTTGGCCTTAGAGAGGGGGTTTATGACCTGCTGTTTAGAGATACAAGGTAGTGAACAGGAGGTAGGTATGTCATAGGGTACGTGTGGCAGGGACAGGTGAGTGAAGTTTTTACAGAACCTGTCAGCCTACAGGTTAGCTATGTTCACAAGCTCAGTATATGTGGCATCATTAACTACTAGTTCGGCAAAGAAAAAATTAGGCCTTTCCTTTTAGGTTATGGATGTGACTAAAGAATGCCTGATAGTTTTCCTTAGTTGAGGAAGCTAATTTGTATTTGTGGTTTGCTTTGGAGGACTTCACAAGAAGTCTTGTTTGCTTGATTAAGCTGAGATGGGAGCGTTTCCAGTTTAGGGCTCTTCCCTCTTACTCTTAGACAGCAATTTCTTCTTATTATTGTAAAGCCTGTTAATGGCAGTCATCCACCAGGCATGTTTGCTCTTCCCTGAGGAGTTTGTCTTGTTCCTATCCAGTAGAGCTGGGTCAATGCAGTTATATAGGAGTTTGTATAAAGCACTAGTGTAGAACTCAGCATAGTTCCTTATTACATCGGGGGGGGGGGTGCAGTGAAGCTATTTATACCATCCTGTAAGAATGATTTGTGGTTAGATCTCACCAGGAAAGACCTCACAGTGGGAGCGCTACAGTGGTCCCCCATATTGGTAAGCACCAGATCCAGGATATTGGCACCCCTTGTGGGGGTGTCAACCAGCTAGTCCAGGGCATTGGAGTTAACAAAATCAAGGAATCTTTGGGCAAGTGAGCTTGAGCACAAATAATTTACCCAGTCAATGGATGGGTAGTTAAAGTCACCCAAAATCATGATATTTGGATGTATCTTGATAGACTCAAGTAGATCCAAATAGGCAGAGTGGGTGTCCTGTTTCATGGAGGGGGTCATGTAGCTGGCAATGACTTGAACAGGTGTTAATTGCACCTGAAGTATCTCAGGGGAATCATAATATTTAACCGATTTGGAAGTGTATTTATCTTTAATGAATATTGATACACCACCTCCTTTGTTTTTTTGTCATTTATTATTACAGATACAAACACTGGCAAAAAGCTTTTAATGCAGATTTATATTAGATGATTTGATGGAGAATTGGTGTTCATTTAAATTGCCATTGGTGAGTGTGAGTGTCCTGATTCTCTGCTTTACACGTGTTGCTCTGGTTCCCTCAATAAATTAATTTTGTTAACTATAGCACCAATGTGATTAACAGGTGAACTCAAAAGAATAATTCACAGGATGATTTAAACATTTTCTGCAATGTATGTGTGTTAAAGGAAAGCAATGTTTTAGTTTTCCTCTGACTTACTATCAGTCTGCAACTTTTAAAGGTCATGTTTATGTTACTAAATTATCTGAATTCTCCTTTAACTTTAAATTAGTAAGCAAACAGTAAGACAGTTTGCATCATCTAAATATGATATGCTAGAGATGAAGAGAGATGATGAAATTCTAAAAAAAAAAGTCACAAAGTTTGAGTTCAAGGACTTGAACTAACCAAAGTCACATCACTTATGTTTGTAGGGAATGATTTTTTTCCTGGGATTAGTGTTTAAACATGGAGCTAAAACAGCAAACATACTTTCTAGAGATGGTAGCTTTTATGAATGTTTTGTTAGTACATGACTGAGGCTAGTAAATACCATGAGTATCTATATGCATGATTAGCTAGCTTGATAATCATTCCACATTATTTTTTTATTAAAACTGACAACAGATAAGAAAACTATCCAGATATTAAAACCATGCTGTGACTATTAGACAAGGTTGTTGACAGTTTTTGAAATAGTTTTGGAGGAGGTCAAGCTGCAGCTAGACATACCAGTTGTGTTTTCTCTACCTTCAACATCATCTTCAACTTTATTTAACTGTCTGTGACCAAGCACTGTACAAAAATAAAGCAACAATAAAACAGAAAAGACATAATATTATACATAAGGAAAATAAAGGAAATATAGTATAGAAATTGCAACATCAGATGGATATGTGAAGAGCTTTGATAATGTAGAATACTTCTACAAGTAGTAGCTATAAAGCATCCAGAGAAAGGTCAATAATGGAGTCCTCAAAATGTGCAAGTTGAACCATATGAAATCTCAAATTGGTCATCTATATGCTAGCTCAAACAAATAAGTGTTCAGTTCTCTCTTAAAATCAACAAGTGCTGGGAAATCCCTTAGCTAGACAAGTAGCACAACCTACAAGTAAAGAGCATGGTAACTGGATGCCCAATTTCTAGGCAGCACAAAGAAACCATTAACAGCCCCTGGGGGCAGAACACTGGGATCTGGTAAGCCTGTACCAGGACAGCAACTCCTGAATATTATTGTGACCCAAGATATGCAAGATTAATTAGACATTAAGTAGACTAAAACATTAACCATGTAAATTATGCATTGCTTAATGAGCAACCAATGCAGACTCTGTCAATTTGGTGTAATATGTTGGAACTTACAAACTCTAGTAAGTATCCAGCCAGCAGATAGGTGAATTATGGATGTTCATTGCAGACAGAAAGCACTCATGATATTGGATTGTGTTAAAATGTTTAACTGCATTATGGCAAAAATATGGGTCACACCTCAGTAATATATTTTCCATCATCTTGGAAACATAGAAGTGCGTCACATTAGGTGTGATAAATGAACTTTAGAAGTGATACTGAAAATTGCAGTTTGCATAGTCAGCTGGCAGGATATCTGAGGCAGGAGAGTTTTTTCTTGAAAATGCTGAAAATTGCATACGGGAACTACTGCAATAATTGTGAATATCAAACAGTTAACAAAAAGGATGCTGAGAAATTCATTAAGGAAATTTCAGAGCTGCTGACCATCGCCTCTTATAGAAGATAATCATTATATAAAACATTCATTTTCAACCTCATCCTGTACAATATGGGATCATTTTGAACAGTCCCATGTACTGGTTTCCTGATGGATTGTTGGAGAATTTTGTTTACTTATAAACTTTGCATATGCACTACTTTCCTGATGGATTGTTGGAGATCTTTGTTTTACATAAAAAATATTACAAATGTATTGTCATTACCCTTTTTAATACAGTTAATCAACAGGTTATGAGCATATTTTGCTACTTCTTTTCTTTACCACTTCTTGATGAAGGAAGAACTAAAAGTGCGTTAATATTCTGTCTTCTGATATGGTTAGGTAGACAGGACACCATTCCTGGCAGAAGAGGTTGTCTATTCAATTGTCTTTGTTTTTACTGACTGAAAGCCTGAAACTGAATACTGCTTGTGAGTATGGATACCTACCTCCTGAATGATAGGATTTGAGAGTCAGGATACCTACCTCTTGAATGACAGGACTTGAGAGTGCGGATACCTACCTCCTGAATGATAGGACTTGTGAGTGAGGATACTACCTCCTAAATAATAGCACTTGAGAGTGAGAATACTTACCTCCTGAATGATAGAACTTGAGAGTGAGGATACCTACTTCCGAAATGATAGGACTTGAGAGTGAGGCTACCCAGAAACTTCCCTTACTCACGTGCTTTCTCTTTACTGTAAATACTATTTTTCCTGGTCTACCTACTTCAATATACATAGCTAGCCAACTTGTATATAATCTGTAATCAGTTTTATTATTGTATACTCGCGTTACATTTTTATGTTTTTTTTTTGTGTACTTGCACATTTTTTCTGGAGTTTTTATGTTTTGTAACAATGGAACTTTTCTCCCTGGGTCTCCACTGAAAAAGGCCTCATCCCAGATGAACCAACCCGGCCAACAAATGTCAAATACATAAATAAATACCTACCTCCCAAATGACAGGACTTGAGAGTGAGGATACCTACCTCCTGAATGATCGGACTTGATAGTGAGGATACCTATCTCGCAAATGATAAGGCTTGAGAGTGAGGATACCTACCTCCTGAATGGTAGGACTTGATAGTGAGGATACTTACCTCCTGAATGGTAGGACTTAAGAGTGAGGATACCTACCTCTTGAATGGTAGGACTTGAGAGTGAGAATGCTTACCTCCTGAATGATCGGACTTGATATTGAGGATACTTACCTCCTGAATGATAGTACTTGAGAGTGAGGATACCTACCTCATGAATGATAGAACTTGAGAGTGAGGATACTAACTTTCTGAATGATAGGACAGGAGATAGATGAATGGTCACAGCCAGCCTATTAGGTAGTTATTGTAGTGAGTCTCTTTTGCTAGAAAGTATTGATAATATTGAGGTGTATGCAAAACTCTCTATCTCAAATTATGCTTTTGTGAGCAGTTATTATCTACGCAAAATTTTGATATATAGCTTAAAACATCTGTAAGATGACTTCAGTGGTAAAATACTTCATATGGAAACATTATACAGACCATACATCTTAACCCGCAGACCCGGAAAATAGGAGCAAAGACGCTTGAAAAGCTGGGAAGTCCAACCTAAAATATAGACCTCTAAATACTATAAAATATGAATACCAAATAGTACATAACTCTTACTCCTTCCAGTAGGAATGTGAGATACTACTCAGAAACAGATGTTTAAAAAACAGGCATGATGAAGATGATGGAAAATATAAGTACATTATCAAAGAGAGAGTGCATAAACTATAGATTTTAATGAACTGCATTGAAAAATTCTGCCACACAAGTTTTTTTTATGTTTGCTTTGGAAAAGGGGAGATGGAAGATGTATGCCCTCTTTCTTTAAATTTTTATCGCCACTAGTATGTTGGTATGTAGTATGGTTTTCTGTCTAGTGGACAGCTTCAAAAATCATAAGTGATGAGAAGGATTCTGAAAATTGTCTGAAGGGGTAATTCAAGCCTGAAAATTGAGATATACTGTGTAGGGGCAAATCATGCCTAAAAATATGAATGTTCCTCAAAAATAAGGACAGTTGAGAGGTCTGCTATGGGCTACTATTTGATGATTAATTATGGACAAAAAAGGGTGAAACTATCCCCTGAATCTCCATACTGGTAAGTCTAGTCTGTGTTATGTATAACGTCTGGAAAGAATAAATGACCTCACAGTGGAAAGAGGAAATTACAAATTTATCATCAATTATTTTGAACAAAGGATTTATTATAAATAATTAAAGTTACAATATTCAAATTGTGAAACACAGCATGAGTAAAGATGACACTGGGAGTTGTTGACTTAAACAAACAAAAAAAAAAAAACAAGAATTTAAGAATTTTTGCTAGAGGCAAAGATTGTGCTTACACTTACTCCCTGGATATCTAAATATACTACGTCCAAGATCACTCAGACTTAGGGTTAATGGGAAAACTTCCTTAATCCCAGGATTCCACAATTTCAGTCTAACTGCTGAAACTGTGTTATGCATGTAAATAGGAATCTACTAAAAAAGTCACTTAATCCTCCTCTAAACAAGTTGTACCAATGTAATTCATGTATCCCTTGAACCATTTCATAGGCAAATAGATTGCTATCTGAGAGATAGAATATGCAAATATAATTAAATAGAATTGGAGCTTCCTTATGACTAACAATCTTAACAAAATCTAGCACTACAAACATTTTAACAAATAGGTACCTTTACTGAGGGTCATAATATAACCTTTCTGATACTTGCCTATCTTTTCAGGCCTATTGATCATAATCCCATGTAGCAGAATCATAGCTGGTTCACTTAGTGCCCTGGGGCCAGTGTTATGAATCAGTGCCTTACCCCTTAGTCCTTCAAGTGAAGAGCAGAAAAAAGCACTTCATGGTAATAAGCCATAAGTAATCAACTTATTACAGTTAGATCTATGCCCCCTCAGCAAAAAAAAAAAAAAAAAAACACAAGGCATTCCTTCTACTGGCCCACCGACCAGGTGGTCAGATGTGTGCCATGCCTCCCTCCCTCCAGCCAAGCCATCCAGATCCTATTTCTGTGCCCTGCTTCCAACCCTCTTTTAACATATTTTATTAAACAAATAAAAAAAGCATTTCTTCTTTTAAACTGTAGCAAACAATTTGCTAAAATTTAGCAAACAATTGCTATAGTTTATACTTGCCTGCATAGAGCACTTTCGTGCTGTTATTTTTGTTTAAAAAAATATTTTTAAAATGTATCAAACTGTTTGCTACAAATGTAGCAAACAGTTGCTTTAGTTTAAATGCTGCCTGTACAGAGTACTGGAATGCTCAGGTTTTAATTAAAAAAAAAATAATACTTTTAAACTGCAGCAAACTTTTTGCTACAATATAGCAAGCAGCTGCTACAGTTTAGACCACACCTAGAGCACTGCAGCACTCAGGTTTGCCTGCAAATGCAATACCAGCTTTTAAAAGCCAGTATTACATTAAAGAGCAATTGGATCACCTGCTTGCTCCCACAACACTTTGCCCAAGGCAGCTGCCCTTCTTGTCCTGCCCTAGCTATACTACTGCCATGTAGCTGATTGACAGCATTTAAGAATTTTGAATCGTACAGTTTTCAGCCAAAATGAGTGCCTATCTGACTTTTATGACTTTCAAAAACAAAAAAAATATGATGATAGTTCCAACAAACACGTTTATTGTTAGCGCTTTCGGCTACTACAATCAGTAAACTTCTCCAGACATCAACCATTCATTCACACAAGTTTAAATAGGATGTGTAACAATGACATCACTTCCTGAGATTCTTAAAGATGCATTCCACATAAAATTCACTTGTCAATGCAAATGTTATGACTGCTCCAAAATATCAAATAAAAAATTCACTATTAAGTGTGATTATAAACAATATATATACACACACACACACACACACACACACACACACACACACACACACACACACACACACACACACACACACACACATCCCTTGTGTTTTTATAGGCACAATCTGTAGCAACACACACCAGAATGGAGATGATTGATTTATTGTATACTATCACTGATCACATGAATTCTAGGTGTATGGTCATGATTGATCTTATGTTGTTTGTGGTAGCAGACATTGTTCCACCCCCCCTTTCAGGTAGAGGATTTTCAGTGCTACCATCACTGCCCATATAGGTATTGCTATATGAAGTCACAGTAGGGTAACTGCCTGGGATGGCAGCATGATGGGGAATTGTAGGGTACACAGCCAATACCTTTGTCTGGATGTGTGCAATACTCTGGTATCAATCAGTGAGGGTGGTCACAATGCTCAGCCTTCATGGGCAGGAGGCTTCATGAGCAAATGTCATCAAGATAACAATCTGACCATCACATGCCATCCATGTCATGGGAAACCACAAGTCCTAGTGCAACATGTTAGCATAGTTACCACAGGTTACGATCAAATAGCAACACCACAGCCTGTAACATGAGGAAATCATCTATGATACTGACTACTCATCACTTCAATTCTCCTATCTCCACCTCAAGCCATGGTTACATAATGGCATATCTACCCCATTGTCCATCACAATGAGTACCCATAATCTCAGGTACTTCACCTCCTGTGACATGTCCTCCCCACCCAGTGTGTGTGGACATGTGTCACTGTGTCCCTAGCCACCTGTGAATGTGATAATAATGATAAACTCCACACTCCCACATGTGTGTTATATGTGGAAGAGTCTGATGAATACTGTGACAACCACGTAGTGACCAGCACAGCCTGATACTAACAATGCATGCATCATGGTTGTTCTGTGTGCAAACACACTGTCACTCTGTTTGCAGCAGGGCTCATTAGTCTGCACTAGATATCACTGCTTCACCTGTGCTGCCATGCACTGAATCCTGTTGCTGTTTGGTGGGTGGTTGTGAACTGCAAGCTGCTGCTGTTCCACCACACTTTTATCATACAATGATGCTGATACACTAAGAGTATCCTGCAAGCTGTGATAGGGTCATACTGGATTGCCACCCAAACATACACACATACACATACACACACACACAAACACACACACACACACACACACACACACACACACACACACACACACACACACACACACACACACACACACACACACACACACGCACATGTTGAAGTAACAGGAAAAGGCATTGCAACTTGTAGAAAAGCAAACAAACTTCGGAAAAAAGAAGCCAAAGGATCGGTGCACCTTGAATCAAGAATTGAATGAAACCAGATGGAGCAAATACGCTGAAAACACGTCCGTTTATTTAAGCCACACATATATAGCTTTTCGTCGGTGACTCCTCACCAACTTCTTCAGAAAATTAAAATCTCTCACCACTGACATGGTGTGTTTAAAATACTACATGTAAAATCACATGATGTCAACACTTTCTCCTGATGGAGTGCAATACTCCTCTGCCCAAATATAGTAAATCCTAAGAAATGTGTATCACACTTGCAAACATGTACTAACTCTCATCCACATGATATATCTCTCTTGCAAGCATGTACGAACTCTCATCCACATGATGTGGATGTGAGTTAGTACATGCTTGCAAGTGAGATACACATTTCTTTGTATTTACTATATTTTGGCAGAGGAGTATTGCATTCCATCAGGAGAAAGTGTTGACATCATGTGATTTTACATGTAGTATTTTAAACACACCACGTCAGTGGTGAGAGATTTTAATTTTCTGAAGAAGTTGGTGAGGAGTCGCCGACAAAAAGCTATATCTGTAGAGCTTAAATAAACGGACGTGTTTTCAGCGTATTTGCTCCATCTGGTTTCATTCAATTCTTGATTCAAGGTGCACCGATCCTTTGGCTTCTTTTTTCCGAAGGAAAAGGCATTGGGCAGACCAAACACATGCTCTAAAATACTGCAGGTTTATGCATGTGCGGTATTAGACCTATATTCTGCCATGCTCTGTGGGTTCCATAAAGGTAAAATAAGCCAGGGCTCTGTATAGTATCAACATCAGCTGCAACATAGTAAATAAATATGGTGGGTTTAATACATTCACACACATTATAAATGTAGCTGTATACCTTTATGTTAGTCAAACAATCTGTGTTTACCAACTAGAAGGTGCTGTGGAATGTCATTATGTAAGAAGCAGTGATATAGCTGCGATGTGAAGCATATATAGGAACCATAGAAATTATTTGGGTGTGAATCATGCAAACTAGTTTGGTGTTGTGTGGACATGGTTATGATCCCATGCTTGCCACATACTACTTAGCAGTTCATGGAATGGGAGCTCTTTCTTTTTGTAAATGTAGGTCAAGTGGGGAATCTTTATTGCTTCATGTGAACATAGTATGGCACCCAGGACCTCTGGCAGCTGGTCCATATCACAGAATGCATACACAGTGTTAGTTCTTTCCTGTGATGTGGTAGAAATCCATAAATGATTATCCACATATAGAAGAATAATGTATAATGTCACAGAACTTATTGAGAAGTCTAGATTTTGAGAATTACAAAATATTCAACATGGCACCAGTTGTTTACGGAATGGTCCCTCTAGCTAGAATTAAAAGAGTTATAGCAACCTTGGTGGAAATAGGAAGACCTGGCTAACTATCAGTTCAGTATGCAGGTGACACACATCAAGCAATGCCTGTAAAATGACCCAATCTAGCCTCAGGTAATCAGTAATCACCTGCTGATGGTAAGGTTTCCAATGGCAGTGCTTGCCACCTCATACATAACGGTGATAACCTGTGGCACTAAGAACAATGCATTCTTACAGAACTGCTACTGCACTAAGCATTCTTACTATCTTCAGTTCTAAAATTTTCAGTGTGCTTTGCCCTTTTATAGTCAGCCACACACTGGTTCACGATTTCCTTCAAATACAAATAAGAACTGTAATTATGATCACCTAGCATGCATTTGCATATCATTGGGATCTCATCTCCCTACCCACTTTAACAAACATTTCATCATACAGTGTCTTCCTTATAGCTTCTGTTTCACACTTGGGTTCATTGCACTGAAGCACAACATGGGCAAAGAATCACTACTGTCTTTGGTCCTTCTGCACATGGTTAATTCCAGCACGAATACTCACTACATACTGTACAACTTGTGTACGAATCCCAGCCTCACTTTCACCAACTAATCCTTATAATTTATATTTTTAAAGGGAATGTAATTTCAAGGATGAAGTAAAGACTATACATATAACAACCATGTCTGCCAGGTGACATTTCTAACACATTCGCAACTTATCAAACAACAGAGCTGGCACATAGTCAAATTAGTTCTTGAAAGGTTCATTTGTCCTCATTTTTGAACAGGAATACACTGCCACAGAGGGTAATATGCATCACTTAATCACATCTGAACAAATAAATCCACTTCATCCATGTTTGTTTAAGCATAATTATTACCTGTAACTATTTGCTAATGTTTTCAATCAAAGCATTTTTTTCATTTGCCAAAATGAGTTAATGTCTATAAGGGTCCTGGTATGATATATATCAGTTATAAAATCCAGTCAAGTTCATTTTTCTAAAAGCTGTCTAACCTGCAGCTTAGAAAGCAGTTTCATTCCATCGTCAAGGATGTTTTCTATTAGCATCATTGTTAAAATGGCAATTTTTTCAGGAATCCTGAAAATGTTGAAAGAAAAGCAACAAACGGTAACAGAGACTAGAAGATATATCATTATACAAAAAATCCAAGATGAGATCAAAAGAAAACAAAGTAGAACAATAGTGATTCCTTGATAGGCTCATTTTTTTCAAACTGCTGTAACTCTGATTGTGCAACTATCATAATGGAAGCAGATTAATTAGTTTGATGAATTCTCTTGAAATTATCTTACAGCTTCAGATGTTCATATGCTTTATTCATCACATTTACCTAAATATATATTTCTGGCTCTAAATGCCCATACATGTGATTTTTTTTTCTTGTTGCTGGCAAATCTCATAAGCTTTGATGTTCTTCATTTTTTCTTTTTCTTGGACAAATTACATTTATGGATATGAATAATTTTGCAATGCTATTTGTTCTTGCTGAGTATATCTGAAATGTACTTTAGTGGAAGGGAGGAAGCTATTCTTATAGCTGCTGTATGTGATAAGGTTAACTATATATATATATATATATATATATATATATATATATATATATATATATATAGCAGCAAAATAACTACAACAAAATGTATAGCTGAAATTAAAGTGAACAGACTTACACTTACCAGTATTATAGTATGCTTTGGAATATTTATCTATATAACAGAACAAATGATCTATTTCAACTATATTCTATCCCATTATGCCATTTAGCAGACTGCAAGCATTAAGAGTAGATCATTATTGTCTGTAGAATCAAAAATGGTAACCTTTACTAATGATAACTGATAATTCCTGAGCATTTGCTATTTTATAAATTTCTTTATTTGTGGACATATTAATTTGTTGCATATACGTTTTTGTAGCAGCACATACTTTGCAGCTCTTCAGCATTTCACTATTCTGGGGAACCCAGACTTAAGCCACGCAATACTATATAGTTTTCTTATACTGACTGCAGTGAGATCTTGGTTTGAGATTAGCAGCATGTACATAACATGTCAAAGGCTCTTTTATTTATTTATTTGTTTGCTATCTCATCTCCTCCAAAGAGCTCTTCTAGTCTGCAGTGTAACTTCCAATGGGCGGAGCCTATGCTTTTTGATAGAACCAAATTATGTCCTCACATTTCAAACAAATGTTCATATATCTGGAACCAAGGGGCTACTAAAGAAGTGTAAATGGCAAACTTTTAAACATAATTTTACAGGAGTGCAAGTAAAAGGAAAGAAGTGAGTATAGCAGGCAGGTAGATGTAGAGAGCAGTTTAAGTAGAATGAAGCAAGAGGAGTGGGCAAGTAGATATGAAAAGATGTTAAGATGGATAGAGGGATTTGAAGTTGGTAGGGTAGAAGTGTAAAGGCAGGTAAAAGGAGGTAGTTAGGTAAATTGAGGTTATGCAGAAAGAAGCACTGGATACTGGTTTGGGTAAAGCATTATCAAGGTAGAGAAAAGTACTAGTGTTTAATATGGGATATTTAAAAAGAGTAAATCAATCTGGAAAAGTGAGGTAGATGAATGATGCAGATAATAATTATTATATCTCAAAACTGATCTAGAAAAGCTTACATTTTGCCTCTTTGAACCATACCTCTCAGGTGTATCTCATTATCAGGAATGTACCTCATTTGGAGTCTTAAAAAGTTCACGGTCCCCAAAATTTCACATTGAAAGGGTCTGGCATACATTCTGTGTTAGGAATTTTTTTAAGTGGTATCTATGGTAAATAGAAATAAATCATATTAATTCATTAAAAGCTCTTTTTTATAAGTAAAAACAGCATATTTTAGGCATCCTATGACCTTCCTAGTTGAAGGTGTTAGTAAGCTGTTACTAAGTGTTCCACATTTTGCCCATTTGTTCCACATTATGAGGGCTGGTATTCTTCATTTTGGGGAAGGAAGGTTGACAGATGTGCTTTAAACAGGTGCAATTTAAGTTTTCAGATGTTTTGAAGGAGCTTACAGACCATGTTTTTGATGAGCGCTTCCTAGTTTTGGGGGCTAGCACTGAAAATTTTGATGCTGACTTATGAAAGTTATCTGAACAGCTTGTTACCTCACAATTGTAACCAATCTATTAAAATAAAATTCTAAATGTGCCCAACTCAGGAGAAAGCAAAAGCTTTTTTGCTGCTGAAATCTGCAGTTCTTTCCTTATGTCAGTTTCTAGGAATAAAGGCTATTTATTAATTAAACTGAATCATTTAAAAAAGTGAATCGCTGATCACATATTTTATAAATCACTAGTAGAATTAAAGGTGATCTTAAACGGGAATGCAAATCATTAGAATGCAGCTGACAATGAGGTCCTTATAAGGTATTTTCTTATAAAGCACAGAAGGAGACACCAAAAATGCAATCTGTATCCATTCTTTTCTGATTCAAAGAATGCTTCCTTTCATCACAAAACTGATGCCACGTCTAGAAAAAAGGCAAAATAATTAGTTTTCCATGTTTAGTATCACAAAAAAGAAACTACAGTGAAATGATAAGTCCATGACAGAGAAATGTGTCTATAAAACATTTGAAAGTATATGTGTCCTACCATTCAAATTGAAAAAAAGCAAAAACAAAAAATAAAAACAGCATTTAAAATTACCCGCATGTTGCTAATGGAAAGAAAAATATGAGAGCAGTTGTCTGCCTTTTCTTGTTACAGATATTTTGTCCATAGATAATAAGGAGTAGCCCAAAGAGAAAAAAACATGAGAAGTAGTTGACAGGGTTTTCATGTTACGCATATATTACTTATAGATAATGAAGCACAACATATTTACAAAAGAATGCATGTTAAGGAAATGCTGTCACATTCAGCTGCCAGGGAGTATAATTTAGCAAAGATTAATGCTTGTGGAATAGGTTTAGTTATTTATTTATTTATTTAGTTAGTTAGTTAGTTAGTTAGTTAGTTAGTTAGTTAGTTAGTTAGTTAGTTAGTAAGTACGTTAGTCAATTAGTTAGTTAGTTAGTTAGTTAGTTAGTTAGTTAGTTAGTTAGTTAGTTAGTTAGTTAGTTAGTTAGTTTAGTTAGTTAGCTGTTTGACTGGTGTAGAGCACTAGTCTAAAAGGACCTATTTCAGACTCAATAAAACCAGTAGAAAGCATGGAGATACCACGTTTGACTGTCCGATGGACCTTTATTGAAAAATTCCATAAATAATATTAAGCGCTTTCATTCTTGGCCTTGGGACTTCATCAAAACATTTAAATCCCTAATATTTGAGACTCGGCCCAGGGTAATACAAAACAGTATTTAACATTCCAAAATCTAGGAAACAAAATATAAAAAACAATTCTGTGTTTTACAATAGTGAAAAACAAAGTGAATTTTCAACATTCCAACTAAAAAAAAAACAAATATCAAAAACAGTCAGCAATGCATAACATTGTTGCAGAGAACTAAATGCACACAAGTAAATGAAAGTACAACTATTCCTTAGCTAATATTAATCTATTAGCAAGGAATCAGACTGGAGGGAAGGGTAATGTGTACAATTCGCACAGGGGGATCATACCCTGACTGACAGACTATTCTTGTGAATTGTTGGAGGAAGGAAGAAATTGGAGGGGGGATAAAGTGAAAAGACAAGAGAAAAAAGCATGAAAGTAAGTTAGAATTGTGAGCAATAAAGGAAAAGGTAGAGAAAATGTGGGGAAAGGTCATAACAGGAATTGCAAAAGTACTACTATGTAGTAATCATAGTAGAGGCAGGCATGCTTAATGTGTTCAAGTGATACCCACATTTTTAAAACATTGGCATACAGTTGTTTTAGTCAGGTGTTGCTTGAGTTTTTCTCTGAATTTATTATAACGGGTATATCTCTGATAGAAGGAGGTATGGCCTTTCAGATTTTCAAAGTCAAAGTAGAAGTCAAAGTAAACTTTATTGTCGATCAGATACACACAGCAGTGCAAGCTGAACAAAATTACATTGCTTTGGTCCCCATGCAAGACATAACAATGAACACATAGTTTGAATGACAGTAAGTGTAATACACATACAATAATAAATAAAATATCAACAACACAAGAAATTACTACAATTGGGCAGGAAGACATTACACAATATTAAACTAGTAGTTATTGCAAGACTATGACTTCACATTGTGATTGCTTAGAATATTGTACTTCATCAGTTATTGTATGATATATTCTGATGTTCATATTGCACATGTATGGAGTGGTGACTCACTCCTGACTATTGAACATTCAGGAAGTAATAGCATAAGAAATCAGGCTAACTGTACCAGTTATTGAAGCAATTTGTCAGAGTGATTACTTTAGCTGATACGTCATAGCAAATGGCATATTGATCTAATTATTCACTGTCATGCATGGCATTCATGTTCAGCAGCCTTATGGATTGAGAGAAGAAGCTCCTCTTTAGTCTAGATGTTTTGCAGTGTAAGCTATGATACTGCTTGTCCAAGAAAAGGTGGACGTACTTGCCATGGGCAGGATGAGTGGGATCATTGATTATCTTCATAGCCCTTCCCATACACCGAGTCTTGTGCAGATCATCCATGGATAGGAGCAAGGAACCAATGACTTTTTCACTGTCCTCACTACCCTCAGTAGAGCCTTGCTGTCATATGCTTTGCAGTTCCCATACCAAACTATGATGTCATTTGACAGGATGCTCTTGATGGTCCCCCTGTTGAAGGCTTTGAGGATGAACTGAGACAGGTTTGCCTTCCTCAGTTTCCATAGGAAGGGCAGGCATTGTTGTGTTTTCTTCACTGTGTGGCTAATATGAGTTGACCAGGATAGGTCATCTGAGATGTGCACCCCCAGGAACTTGGTGTTTTTGACTCTTTTTTCTGCCACCCCCTTAATTTCCAGAGGTTGATGTATCTCCTGTGTCCTCCTGAAGTCCACTATTAACTTTTTGGTCTTGCTTACATTTAAGGACTGATTATTGCTGCTGCACCAGCCTATCAGATGCTCCACTTCATCCCTGTAGGCTATTTCCTCACCATTTCTGACTAGACCTACGACAGTGGTATCATCCACGAACTTGATGATTTTGTTGGATTCATGCTTGGCCATGCAGTCATGTGTCAACAAGGTGAACAGCAGAGGACTTAGGACATAGCCCTGAGGGACACCCATGCTCAGTGTAATACTGATTGAACTGTTGTTTCCCACACATACTTTTTGGGGTCTATTGATGAGAAAGTCCAGTATCTAGTTACATAGAGGGGTGTTGATGCCCAGCTGGAACAGCTTCAATATCAGATTCTGGGGGATAACAGTGCTAAAGGTGGAACTAAAATCAATGAACAGCATTCTGATATAGCAATTCTTGTTCTCTAGATGTGCCAAGGATTAATTAAATGGTAGTCATGTATCGGTTAGATCTACAAGCAAACTGCTATGTATCCAGTGTTGTAGGTAGGCTTGAAGAGATATGGTTCTTGATCAACTGCTCAAAACACATCATTACTGTTGATGTAAGAGCAACTGGCCAGTAATCATTTACACTTGTCTGCTGGGATATTTTTGGGTAAGGTAATGATTGTTGCATTTTTGAAGCACCTGGTTACAATGGTTAGTTGCAGGGATGTGTTGAATATATCTGCTAGTACAGTGGACAGTTGGGTAGCACAATCTCTTAGAACTCTTCCCATAATATTATCAGGACTAGCTGTAATTCTTGGGTTTAATCACCTCAGTGTCTTCAGAACATCAGATGTTCTTAGACATAGCACCTCCTCACCCTGTTCGGCAGGAAGCTTATTTGGCAAAACGTTGTTGTCCATATCAAATCTGCTGAAGTAGGTGTTTAGTTTGCTCAGAAATTCTGCGTTGTCATCACATGGGGAGGATGCATGCCCGTAGTTGGTTATGGCTTGAATGCCTTGCCAGAGATGTCTGGAGTCCCTTAGGTCAGAGAAGTATTCCTGAATTTTGCATCCATAGGTCCTCTTAGCCTCCTTTATACCTCCACTTAGATTTGCTCTAACCTGTCTTAGGGCATCCTTGCCTTTTGACTTAAATGCAGCATTTCATGCCTTTAGGACCTCATATGCTTCAACAGATAGTCAGGGTTTCTGATTAGCATGCATGGTGATACATTTGATGTTACGTCATTAAAACATTTTGAAATATAGGTCATTATAGATTCTGTATACTCCTCCAGGTCAATATGGTGCATCTCTAAACACTGACCAGTTCATACAATCAAAGCAGTCCTGTAATGCCAAGACTGCTCCCTCAGGCCATATCCTTACTTGTTCGGTTTTCAGTAGTGGTGTGTATGCAGGAAGCCGCATGTTGGCCAAATGGTCTGATTTGCCCAGATGTGAATAAGGTACTGCTTTGTAGGCCAGTTTTACATTTGTGTACACCTTATCCAGAGTGTTCTCTCCTCTTGTTCCAAAGTTCACATGTTAATGGTAATGGGGTAATACAGATTTCAAGTCAAGTCTGATGAAGCAATTAGTTTTGCGAAAGCGCTTACCACTGTTCTTATTTATTTTTTGTGTTATTAAAGATGCTATTGTGTGGTACCTCGGTGTATTTTTGGTTATATACAGATTTCAAGTCAGCTCGATTGAAATCACCTGCAATTATATGGGCAAACTCAGGGTTCTTATTCTGGAGGTCACTTATTGACAGATACAGAATGTTCAGTGCCAGGTTGATATTAGCACTAGGGGGATATAAACAGCTGTTATGAGCATGCCATTCAATTCCCCAGGCAAGTTTGGGGGGTTGGATAGAGAAAAGTACAGTTGTGCACACTTACCATAAATGTAGATGTTCGAGTGTATTCACTTTTGCAGTCATCACACTTGGGTTATCTGCCTGCAGGTAGCCCTCAGTCGGCCCGAATACCAGGGACTTAGTATTTCTGCGTCGGTTGCTGTCACTTTAGGACTGACGTCAGGTCGTCAGGGGTATAAAATCAGGTAGCTGACGCCATTACATCAGTTTTTCTTACCCGCAAATGTCAGGAGCCCCCAAATAGGGAGCTAAGTTATGGTGGGGAAAACACCACCAGTAAAAAGTAAATACCAAGAGTAATAGCCATAGAGAGGAGAGAGAGAGAGATAGAGAAAAAAACAGGGAGCTGGAGGAAGGGAAACCAGGACTGCAACAGTGAATACACTCGAACATCTACATTTATGGTAAGTGTACACAACTGTACTATGTTCTTTGTGTTTCACTGTTGCAGTCATCACACTTGGGTGGATTACCAAAGCTGAGGAAGGGTGGAGGCAGTCAAGAAGAGTTAGGGCTGGCTAGTAGGCCTTGCAAGACTGCTGTAGTAAAACCTGCCCTGGATTTGGAAAAGATAGGCAGGTGGTAATGCTTGGTGAAGGTGTGTACAGAGCTCCAGGTAGCAGCCTCCAGGATGTCCCTGGTAGGAACTCCCCTCAGAAATGCTGTAGAGGTAGATGTATCCCTAGTTGAATGTGTTCTGACCCCCTGAGTTGTTGGCTTTCATTGGTGCGTGTAGCAGAAATGGATGCAGTGTGCTATCCATTTGGAAATGGTTTGTTTTGAAATGTCCTTGCCCTCTGCCTCTGTTGCAAAGCTGACTAGTAACTGGTCAGATTTTCTGAAGGGCTTAGTTCTATCAAGGTAGAATCTGAGCTGTCTGTGCATGTCCAAAGAGTGCAGGATCCTTTCCCCTTTATTTTGAGGATTAGGGAAGAAGGTTGGCAAATGGATGGATTGGTTGAGAGCCACACTGGACACCACTTTAGGCATAAAGGAAGGGTTAGTCCTGAGGGAAATCCTGTCAGCATGGAAAATAATGAAGGGTTCCACAGCCATCAGTGCTTGTAGCTCAGACACTCTTCTAGCTGAAGTGATGGCTAGAAGCCGGTTCAAAGGGGGGGGGGGGGGAGCTTTTCCAGTACAAAGTTAAGGTCCCAAGCAGGGGTGGGTTCTCTCCTTGGTGGCCATAAGTTGTTTGCTCCTCTCAGGAACTGATGAGGGGGTGAGAGAATAGGGGTGGCTCAGTGTTGTAATGAGCTGAGATAGCAGAGGCATGGATCTTAATGGAGGAGAAGGATAGACCTCTGTGGAGTAATTCAGCTAGGTAATCCAGGATTAGGGGTAAGGAGGACAGTGCTGTGTCTTCTCCTTTAGACTGAATCCAGGAACAATACCTTTTCCACTTATCAGCATAGGATTTCCTTGTATTGGGCCTTCTGGTTTCAAGGATAATGTCCAGCACCTGTTTGCTTAGGGTTACTGTTGCAGAATTCAAGGAATAAGCCAGGCTGCAAGATTTAGGGTTTGCAATTGTGGATGCAAAATCTGTCCCTCCTGCTGAGAAGCAGGGTTGGGGTCTGGTGTAGGTGCCAGGGTGGCACCGTTGTCAGGCTGCGCAGGAGTGGGTACCACTGTTGGCGTGGCCAGTCCGGGGCAATCAGAATTTCTCTTGGCCTGTCTTGTTTTATCTTGAGTAATACTCTTGTGAGAAAGGGCAGAGGGGGAAAGGCATAGACTGAGAGCTTTTCCAATAGAAAGGATAGGGCATCCACTTTACAGGCCCTGCTGTGAGGATTCCTGGTGCAGAATTTACTAAGCTGGTGGTGGTAGGTGGAGGCAAAGAGATCCACCTCTGGAGTCCCCCATTTCTGAATCAGAAAGTTGAAGGTGCTGGGGTCCAATTTCCACTCGTGTGGGTCTAGGAGATTTCTACTTAAATCATCTGCCAGTGAATTTTGCTTGCCTGGCAGGAACTGAGCTTGTAGGTGGACTTGGATGTCCAAGACCATGTGCCACAGGGCCATGGCTAACCTGTAGAGTGTGTAGGAATGGGTTCCCCCCTGCTTGTTGATGTACCACATAACTGTGGTGTTGTCTGTTTTTATTAGCAGTTGTCTTGGAAAGAGTAGGGATCTGAAAGCTGTCGGGGCATTCTGTACAGCTAGCATTTCTTTCTGGTTGATGTGCAGATAAATCTAACTTCGGCTCCAGTGGCCCTGAATACTTTTGCCAGCCATGTGAGCCCCCCAGGCATAGTCTGATGCATCTGTGGTCAGGGTCTGGGTGGCGTGGGGTAGAGAGAATGTCTGTTCCTTGTTGTGGTTGCATACTTCTGCCCACCAAAGAAACTCTGTCCTTAGACAGGGTATGATAGAAATGACTGTTTCCAGGTCTTGAGAATGTTGGCACCAAAGACTTTTTAAATACCATTGAAGTTTCCTCATATGCAGTCTTGCATATGGAATTAGCAGTATACACGAGGCCATGAACCCTAGGGCTTGCAGTATTTTTCTTGCAGATATCTGGATTCTGGTGGCCAATTGTTTGAAGTAATCTGTCAGATAGACTTGCTTTTCTGAAGTGAGGCATGCCATCTGGGAAGTTGTGTCCAAGCTTGCTCTCAGGAATACAATATTTTGACTGGGTACCAGTTGTGATTTCTTTTCATTGATGGTGTACCCCAAGGAAGTAGTGAGAAGGCGTTTTACAAATGCCAGGTGCTGAAGCAGCAATTCCTGACTGTCCACCTGAATCAGGCAGTCATCCAAGTATGGGTAAATTTGGATATTTCTCTGCCTGCAGTATGCAATGGCTGTAGCCAGGCATTTTGTAAATAACCTGGGTGCAGTAGATAAGCCAAAGGGAAGTGCAGAGAACTGATAATGCATAGATCCTGCCCTGAAACGTAGATACTTCCTGCATGACTCCCTTATAGGGATTTGCAGATAGTCTTCTTTTAACTCTAGGGTGACTAACCAGGCATCCTTGGCTAACATAGGAAGAAGCTGTTGCAGGGTAAGCATTTTGAATTTGGGTACCACCAGGAAGGTGTTGATAACTGAAAGATCCAGGATTGGGTGCCAAGAGCCCTCTTTCCTGGGTACCAGGAAGAGTCTGGAGTAGAATCCTTGAGACCTCTGTTCTACTGGAACAGGCTGAATAGCTCTGATATTGAACAGGGAAAGTACTTGGTTTTGAGCCTCTGCCCACTGGTTTGGAGGAAGGTCTGGAAACCTGCTTGGGGTTGGCAGAGAATGGAAATAAAATTTGTACCCCTGGGATACAATGTTGAGGACCCATTGGTCCTGGGTGATGGACATTCAGTTTTTTGCATGAAGGGCAGGTTTTCCTCCTAGGGGCACAAGCAGTTGGACAGGGCTGGGAAGTGGACTTCATTGTGAGCTTTTTCTGTAAGGAGGTGGCTTACCACTCCCTGCTTTAGGGGTGAGGGCACTCCCTTGCTTAGATCTCTGCATACCCTGAGACTGTAGTCCGGGTGGTCTGTTTCCCCTGGGTCTTGTTTGAGAAGGCCTGGAGAGGGCTGGAAAGGACCTGTGTTTTGAAGGGCAATGCCTACTGAATCTAGGGGGTTGCACTTGTAAGAATTCTTTAACAGTCTGCATAGATTTAGCTTTTTCTTCCATTTTTTAAGAACCTCTTCTGCTTTGGTGTCAAACAAAGAGTCCTTATTCAAAGGAGCATCTAGTAATTTAGATTTGACATGATCTGGCAAGGTCTGCTCCTTCAGCCAAGCATGTCTTCTCAGTACAGAGCCAGTGATTGCTGCCTTGCAAGATGCTTCTAGGGCATCAAAGCCACACTGCAAAGTATGCTTACTGACTTGGTTTGCAGAGTGCATAAGCTCCTGCAATTCTTTATTTTCTGCACAGTCTGGAAAAGTTACCACTTTTTGTTTAATAAGCTCCATAATACATTGCTGGTACTTCAGCATGTGAAACTGGCAATTCAAAGCCCTGATAGCAAGAGTTGCAGAGGTATATATCTTCTTACCCCATCTGTCCAGAGGTCTGGAATCCCTGTCCAAAGGGGTGGGATTCTTGGCTGTAGTAGCCTTGATACCTTTAGACCCCTGGGAAATGATCTCTGAGTCAGCAGTAGGATTCTTGAACAGAAATTTGTGAGTATCAGGTACTCTGTAGTACCTGTCAGGTTTTCTAGGGGCAGGAGTTAAAGTGTCAGGAGTAAGACTGGATTCCATGAAAACATCATCCACAACATCCAGGACAGGGGGTATAGCTATACCCGTGCTGACGCAACTCTAAAAATTCCCTGAGTCTCTTTTTCGACTGAAGATAGTCTTGGCATTCCCAATGGAAATGCTGTTTTAACGTATGCAAGGTTTCACCAAAAGAAAAATCCTCTGGAGGGGAGGCAGAGGGAATGGATTTCTCTGCATCTGAATCCTCAAAGGTGGATAAGGGCATGTCTTCATAATCAGAAATGTCAGAGTCATCGGACTCCTGGTCTGCAAAACCTGAAGGAGACTGGGTTCTTTGTCTCTTTGCAGGGGAAGGCTGACTTCCTCTAATCAGTGTAATAAGGTCTTCAGACATTCTAAGCATTTGTTTTTGTTGCATGGGATCCTGAGCATGTGCTTTGGTCGTTGGTTTTCTAGGCATAGTGCGTACTCTGGGCCTAAAAAACTTGGTAGTTTTGGTTAGAAATGAAGTCGGTTTAATTTGAACATCGGTAGAGTGAAGAACTGCCTCAGAAGCCAGTGCTTGCACAGCAGCTCCGGACCCATCCAAGGCAGAGATATTCGCAGGTTCCATAGCCAAAGAAGCATCTCGCGGCATACCAGACTCTGAATGGGTCTCAGTAGAGGCCTGCAAATCCACTGAAGTGGCTATCAGGGGCTGCGAAGGCACCTCACTGAGTACCAGCAGACTGGCGACTAGCTTGACGGAAGCATCATCGGCAGTTTTGGACCTATGCGGTCTATCTCTGTCTTTATCCTTATGTTTTTTTGGAAAATTGGTAGATGGATGGCTCACCGAAGCCATTTCAGAATACGGAGATTGAGAGCAAAAGAGTTCAGCGACAAAGAGAGCCCAACGACAAATGGTTCAGGCATTAAACAAGGCACAAAACCGACAGCGAGGGATGTCGTGGTCTGGGCCTAAACAGGTGGCGCAGTAAGAATGAAAATCTCTGTGAGGTATTTGCTTTCCACAGGCAAGACAATTGTTAATTTTTTCTGACATCGGTTAGAGCAAGAAAAAAGGATCCCCAACGGGGTACTTAGCTTTAGAAGACTTCAGGATTATTCAATTCGAAAATGAAAAATTCAGGTAGCGGCCGACCAGCACTTGCGAACTGCTTCTGCTTTGAGTTCCTCCTCGGCAAGAAAGACGAATATAATGGCATTGGCTGCCTGTTTTTATAGCCCTGACATCAGTCCTGAAGCGACAGCAAACGACGCAGAAATACTAAGTATCTGGTATTCGGGCCGACTGAGGGCTACCTGCAGGCAGATAACCCAAGTGTGATGACTGCAATGGTGAAACAAGAACATCCATAGTTACTGTGTTGTTTGTGTATATAGCGTGTGCAGAGAAATGAGGCAGTTTGAGATTGTGATCTGAAATTAAAGTTTCTTTCCTGTACTGTAAACCTACCAACAAGCTGGATGAAAGCATTTAGGCTTAATAGTTTATAAATTTGGGAGCCTAGCAATGGTGCTACTGTCTTTCTTGAATTTGGAGACACTAAGCTTTTTTATGAATAAGCAATGATGTTCAGTTATTGGGTAAGGGACAGAAATAAGATTATTTTGTAGAAGTTGCTTGTAGCTTGTTGACATTTTTCTTTGAGGATGAGGCTAGGAGGATTCTCTTACCAAACATTGTCTGCCTGTTGCAGTAAAAAATGTGACACTTTCTATGCTCTGAGAAGTTTTTCAACTTTGACAGGTCCAGCTGGATAGTGGGTCATTGTCTAGTTACAAGCCTAAATATTTGGAGGATGAGTCTCTGGTAGGTTACAGAGGTGGTCAGGGATGACCTGGCTACAGGAGACTCAACATCAGTTTTAGTGAGTCACAAAGAGCATCAGTTTGGTTTCGGGTGGGTTTAAGATGATTTTTCAGAGATACACCAGTTAGTTATGGTCATTAGATTTTGCTGTACCTAGAGTTTTATAATGGAGAGAGATATGGACAGCATCTACAGATTACCATGTCATGTGTGTAAAGAAAATTTGACAGTCAGGTATTTTCTTCAGGAAGATAGTTGATAAGGAAGGATAAACATAATGGAAAGTGTACAGATCCTTGTGGTACACCCCTGAGTAGGGGCAGAGGGGAATATAGCAGATATAACAGAGCGTACCTTTATTGCAAAAGTGTGATAAGTGAGGATATTATGGAACCATTTGTTTGTCTTTTGACTGATTCCATGTGCAAAAATGATGGTTAGTGCAGGCTATGATCTACCAGGTTGAAAGCTTTGTAAGAATAATAAATACTGCTACTGCGTGATGAGCTTTGCCCATATACATGAGGATATCATTCGTCAATGTGCAAACGAGTGTCACAGTGTTACAGTGGGCCCAGAAACCATGCTCTAGATGGTAGTCCTTGGATTTTGATATAAACTATAAGCTGGATATAGGACAATTTTCTAGCACTTTCCTAAGAGTGGGGGGATTGAGACTGGCCTATACTCTGACAGATATTTGGAATTTGCAGTTTTTGGAATTTACTTGATGATGGTATGCTCCTGTATTGAAGGGATTATACAATGGCAGAGTTGTCTGTTGTAGACGTACTTTTTGTTTCTAATATATATTTTGAAGCATTTGTTAATAAAGCAGTAGTGTAAATTGTTAGTCCCTGGAAAGCCATCATCTGGAATTTAATTTAGAATGGATTTTATGTTGATGTGATTGTGTTAAAGTACAGTGGTTGTGCGAATTCTTGTGGTGTAGGGTCTGGGAGGAAGTTGTGTGGACTTTGCAGTGGTAAAGGAATGTTATAAGCTTCTTCTGATGTAATTTGGCATTTGCCTGTGAAGTGTGAATTGAGACATGGTATGTAATTTTTTATCTAAATTTCTATAATCGTTATTACATATGGGTTGTGCTGTTGTAAAAACAAGCCAAATGGTTCTAATTTATTTTGATACTTCTTATATTAAGCAACATTTGATTGAGGTAGGTTTAGGGGTTCACTGGTATGTTCTATGCTGGCTGCCCTTGTGGGCTATTTTAAGCCTAGACAATTTGACTTAAAGGCAAGAGCCATACCCTATACCTTGTGTCTGTGAGGTAAACAACATAACCATTATGCCAACCCCAACCCCATTTTGTAGTTGGTATTTTTTTTTTTTTTTTTTACATTGGCACGTAGAAGAATTAAGAATATGTTGTTGTTGTGTCTTTCGGCTTTTCCCAGTTAGGGGTCGCCACAGTGGAACTCCGGTCCGCTAATGATTGGCAGTTGATTTTTAGTGCCGAGTTGCCAGCCCTGACACACAACCTTCAATGAAGGTACGCCCATTCACGCATGTCTCCACGCAGAAGACGCTCTAGCTGAGAGTCGAACCGGTCAGCGTCATGATTAGTATGAATTTAAATAAGTGCCCTGGCCATTTCTGTGCTCCTGAGTTGTTATTTTTATTTTTGTAGTTTGTGAAAGCTTGTCACAAGGGGTTATGCGTGGTTAGAGTTCCTGGCTACAGGAATCAGAGACAGTGGTAACAAACCTGAGCTGGACAGAGAGCCATGATGTTTTGGGTTATATGTTTCAGTTTGATGGCTACAACAGAGTGCCTTTTCAGCATCATGACAACTTTGCAAGTGTCGGTTTTCTGAGTTTGAAATATTTAAAGCAGTTTCAGTGAAAACCCTAGAGTATTGTACAACCACAGAGTTGGTATACAAAGTTACAGGGTGAGGAGTTCCTCCCTCGGGGGGGTGGGGTGTAGAGGGAGCTTTCCCCATGTAAAACAAATCTTTCTGTTTGTTACATGTTTTTTTTTTTTTTTTGTGAAACTGTTTAGCACATTTGGCATTCTGGGTTTTTCCTTCAATGAATTACCATGGATCCCGTATTTCAAGGAAATTAAAAATACTGGAGAAATTTTGAGATGTAATGGTCATTTGCCAAGGTAGGCGTATAATTGTTTCCTTTTCAAAAGGTTACCTAAAGCATAATTTACTGAAATCTATGCATCATATTTAGCAAGGGGTGGGAAAAAAGGGCTATCATTATTTAACAGAAATTGCTTGTTCATACACTTCACTATATATTCCCCCACACTATAACATTTGAACATTCTGGTTCATCTAATAAGCTCAATATCAGAACATGCAAGTGATGATGTAAACTACATTATACCATATTTATTTTTGCTTATGTTTATATCAAAATTTATAAATTCATGATGCGTATGTAACCATAACTTCTACTTTAATCTCTTAAAAAGACAAACTGCCATTTGAATTGCTACAATCCATGATAAAATTGTAAAAATGTCATTGATAGATATTATAAAACTACTTGTATTGCCAAAATACTTTACTTTTGTCAGTATATCAAAAAGTCACCTGCTTGACCATTCCAATCTACACAATTATCAAATGAAGTAAATGAAAAAAAACAAGTAGACGATGCAAGATAATCAAGCTCTGTTGTACGAATAACATGACACTAGGCTTTTTATGGAGCTGTCATCAGAATTGCATCTGAATTGTGATAAATCCTGTGCCAGCTGCAAGCATATAGAAATGATTTAAGGCATGTAAGTGGCACAGGTCTAAAATGTAATATTGCAGTATGATCTATCAGTGCATAATGCTAAGGAGAAAATATTCCCTGTATGCAGAAAAAGTTGTCACAGATATATCAGGTAGTGAGGAAAAGAAAACTGTATTAAAAGGAAGTTTCTAGTAGGAAGAGTCACAAGAGAGGGTAGGAGAAAATTAAATACCAAGCATGAGTAAAGGTTTTCTTTAGTAGGAGGTAGGGCATAGTTAAAATTATTGAGCATCTGATTCTTAAACATAAGCTGCTTAAGAGAAAATGACTAAAATACAGTCTGGTGTGACCTCAGAGTTGATTATATTATATATGATGTTGACAGTGTGACCTCAGAGTTGATTCTATTATATATGAGGTGACATATTAATGTTCAGAATTTACATGCTAGTGTTCTCATGAGTAACCATTTGCAGGCTGTATAAATGGTATGAAGTCTAGAAATGTAGATCACACATTCATGGATGAGCAGGTTAAGACAGCACTGTGTGTCAATGCTGATAAGGCAGTGGCCACTTAGGGCAAAACAGAAGGAGTAACCACAGTTACAAAATACTGTCAATGAATCTTGAAAAGCAAGGTGATGAAAGATGGACCTTTTGTGGCAGAAAAAAAGGTTTTCAATGGGTCTGACAATTCTGAAAGTAAATAAGCTTCTTTAGAAAATTATATTATGAATCAGTCAATAAAGAAACCAATGCATCTTAAGTGGGCATGTGATGAGCTTGGATTTCTTGATCTGATGACTATATTAAGTGTCTTTTTATCATAATTTTCTTAAAGTTTATTATGAAACTAGCTTTCCGAAGTAGTCTATTTTCCTTGGAGCCATGAATGATAAGAATCTTGTGCTCAGAAGAAGAAAAGTGTAATATCAGCACATGAAAGGATGTCTTGTGAGAAGACATGAGGGAAAGCATTAACATGAACTGAGAAAAAGAACACCCCAGGCCACATGAATGGGAAATACCTACTGTAACATGTCTAGGAGTAGATACAGGTTAACATATAATGATGCAGTTTTAACAATGAGACAGGAGTTAGCGAGTCATGAAAATGCCTGAAACATTACATTCAGTAATGCAGCAGAGAAGGGTATATAGCAATGTAAGCTTTATTCAGATTAATAGAAGGTATGCTACTGGGAACAATAATGCTCCAGAAAAGATGGAGAAACCTGTCAGAGGATAGGGAGAAAGCTTCTGACAATTAATATGGAGTAGGATGGTAATTATACACTAAAGTATAACTCTTTTCTCAAATGCCTTAGATATAGTCAGAGAATGAGTGAGTTACATTTTGAAGTTTTGGCACAGCATTTGTGTCACAGAACTGAAAATCTATGTAATATTGCACCTTCCCATAATTCAGTATGACAGATAAACTAGGTCACATAACTGTGATATACAATATTATTTTAGTGTAATTAAACCAAACAACTGATCTTTATTACCATGCATTTATTACACAGATTTTTAATGCAAGACATGATTATATTCTTTCACTATCACTACCACTAAACTGAATGTCTGTCATACCCCGGTACTATACTGTATGACAGCAGAAGAAAAGATTCAGTGCCCTACTAAAAAAATCTAAAATGTGCCTCCACTCATACACATCAGTTAAAATTAAAAAAGAATATAGTTAAGATAGGCAAAGATAGACAAAAACGTGAACATAGAAAGATAGAAATAATACTAGGCAGGCCATCGGGGTGACCATAAGATGCCCAAAGATGACACCGTTAACTAGACAAACTTAAAAATTCTTGCTCCCTTGTCAAATACATAATACTGCTTACCTCCCAAATTGTGCAGGACCTTTTATGATATGTGCTGTAAATTTTTGCCTACCCATCCAGTCATCAATACTAGCTGGTAGCCATTGTAGCCAAACCACATCTCTAAAGGAAGTTTGTTACACATAGAACTGGACCATGAGAAAAGTATGCCTTTATACTGATGAAGGGATTTTACCTTCTAGGGAGGTGTGATGGTGGTTAGGTTTAGGCATGCATTAGTAAGATGGAGGAGGGAGGAAAAGCATGATAACTGTAACCCTAACTTTCCCCTAATCCAGACCATAAAGTTTACCTAAAAAAAAAATCATTCCATTACACTACCACTATTTAGACCCATTTGTGCTATTTTGTATGGTTATGGGTAGTACATTACAAAGGACATTTGCTTTTTCAGTGTACTAGTTATCACCATTTAGTGTTGTCGATATAATACAGACACATACATACACACATACACACACAAATATATACACACACACACACACAATATATATATATATATATATATATATATATATATATATATATATATATATATATATATATATATATATGACTATAGTTAAAAATCTCACACAAATACAAAGCTGACTGTACAAGAAGTTGACCTCAAGAAAATATTCCTAAACAGCTTTGTTGCAGGGAGGAAGCACCCCTACACCCACATATTCCCTTCTACTTATATGTACAAACACCAAGATCAAACAGTGGAGAAAAAGGAAAACTCCATAAATGCCACTGTATGCCAGTCTTGGAATAACTCTGGTACCAAAATGTACATTTTTTGTTGGACTGTGAATCAAGCAAATTAGCCGGATGTTTCATAATTTACTCAGCCCTTGCTCTAAACCTAACCCAGAAACACTCCAACATGCACTGCAATACTTTTACATACACAAAGCTCATAATCTTGCCCCTTCCCTAGCCCACAAAAATCTCACAAACTCCCAGGTCTAATGCTAAAACTTTTGGTATATCTGTAAGGCTCAGCTTACAAAAAAAAAAAAAAAAAAAAAAAAAAATTTGCCCTAAATGCAAACACATCTCAAAAAGAGAAGGAATAGTTGATGTTCCTATGTTCTCAGTCTCCTGCAATCAAAAAGCATCAGTTTCAATAAAACTAGACAGAAACTCTGCCATTGAGACATGTATTAGGAAGAGTTGGTTGCAGCAATATCTATCTATCTATCTATCTATCTATCTATCTATCTATCTATCTATCTATCTATCTCTCTCTCTCTCTCTATATATATATATATATATATATATGTGTGTGTGTGTGTGTGTGTGTGTAATATATATATATATATATATATATATATATATATATATATATATATATTGGAATAATGACTATAAAAGTAATATGAACAGCTGGATTAGTGATATGTAAGCTTGTAATATATGCATGCAGCAGGGTGAGACAGAATGCATATGAACACAGGTGATAGCCCTTTTTTAGAAGATTTGTGCCATTTGAAACATACATGTACATAACTCTAACTGGTACTGATTGCTACACAGAAATTTTGAAATACTTTCCAAGCCACAAGTGAGGCATGGGTGTATTTCAGTGTAAACAAACATGCATTAACCAAGAACACCAGTACAGTGTTAAATGTATAAAGTAAGAGTGAATGGTTACACAGTAGCTTGTGGGCTCCATTCTTCTGAATAGGCATATCACTGTTAACACCTATTACCATCTTGCAGTAAGAAGACTTGATTATTATGCCTAGGTTGTTTATAGCTCACAAACTATTGCATGAATACAAATGCTCTATGTTATTCAGAAAACTGTAAAATTATTCATTAGTATATACAGACGAAAGATCTTGGACATAGTGTATGGACGGGATCAGCTGCACAGTAATATTTGGAAGTCATAGAAATGTCCCAGATGCCAGTGTGATGTGTGACTGGTATAATCAGTCATTATGGGGACATATATACCACATGTGCCTAGTTCCTATCATGTATTCACCTATATTTTTGGTATAGCACAGGTGGGTGCAGCTAATAAACCTGTTTGGCTGAATGCTTCCTGTCTGTGGTGGGTTCAGGAAAGACGAATATTGTCTTATTTAAAACAGATATTACTTACTATATTGATGAATCAGATGCAGTACAGTTAACAATTCCATCTAGTATTATGAAATGAAAAACGTACAGCAGTCTGACACTGTAGCAGACAAACGTAATATTATGAGATGCTAATGTATGTCATCTTCTAAACCTCAGTTCGGTCCACTTATTCTATATTTGCCTGCTATGAAACTGCTACAAGGAAAATTATTTAACCAAGCACTCCTCTCAGACTTTCCCTGCAAATGTACCTGGTTAGCAAAGAAATAAAATACATGTAAAAAATACAGTGTAGCTGTACATGATGTTAGCACTTCTACCAAGGCAAAAGAGTAATCAGTGCTCTTGGGCATTATCAGAGCCAGTCTTAATTTTATGTTTGGAAGAAGCTGGACTGAAGAAGGTTTGCAGATGTTTCTATTTTCACTCATAATTTACTTTCGTATACTCATTTCCATATCACATTTAATAAAACCAAACACTTGCCCCAGGCTAGTTTGCTAGTACTGCATTTGTGGCTTTTTGTCATGCAAAATCAATCCCAAAATAGCATGCTTCTGCAGAAGTGTATCTGCACTGCTGTTTGTAATTGCTTTCTCATTCGTTTTCAACAGCACCTAGATTGTTCATTCCTCATTTTTGCCTTCCTATCATGTATATATGTATGCTGCTGCTACTGTGTCTTACATTATATTATCAGTGTGAGTTGTGCTTTTTTTCCATAGTTGTATAATTCTGCAATACATCTATTGTACTGGTTTCTGAGAGGAAATAGTGATATTCATGATGTAGAGTGCTTCGGTCAACATTTCTGCTAAATACAGTTACATCATATGCAAAATGGTACAATGTAGCATAAAGTATGGTAAGAACATTCTACCTTTTTAAACAGACTTTCTAGGCTAAATTCCTACAGAGAACAGTTTGCAGGTCTTCTTAGTTATTTGGACTCTGTTCTGTTTTGAGGATGAAAAGTGTGCTGTAATATAGAACTCCACGTCTGATTATATGCAACAACATTTGTGCAGTTTTGTTACATAGATGTTTCTCTGTACATCATGGAAGCGGGTGCTGTCAATGAATTAGGAAAATACTTTTATAGAGGACAGCCATGGGTTAAAATAGATCAGTCATTAGTTACAGTTCTGACTGTGTAAAAGCTAGGCATAGAGCTACTGATTTCTCAAATTATGTTACAATCCAAACTATAAAAAGGTATGCAAACGTAGATTGGCCTCTTTTATTCATTTTTTTTATAAGAAACTATTCACACACATACCTCTAACTGGATGGAGTTGGATCAAAAGTGACCTAGGTCAGGCTTTAAAAATATTCTCTTCTTGCCAATGCTTTATTTACCTTAAAAGCTAGTCTGTTTCCTTTAAAAAAAGTTGCTCAGCATAACTTGTGATGAACGTATCATGAAGGAGATTTAACAACAGCAGCACAGCACCTCAGGACTTTCTTTTCTCAGCATCATTCACTCACAATATTCACATGGGAGATTTCGAAGAGCACCTCAGGACTTAAGCAGCAGTATATTGTGACACAGGGGAGATTGCACGTGTGCATGTGTGTTTATGTGTGTGTGTGTGTGTGTGTGTGTGTGATGCCCCAGTTAGGAGGTACTGTCTAGTTGAGCAACTTCATTCAGAGTCAAACCCTAAGCCTTACCTATTGAAAGATAGCCTTGGTGTTTGTTTACTTTAGGTCACACTATGATACTTCACACAGGTGTGGGTGGTGCCGAGTTGATTAACATCCTGATGGAACTGTCAGTTAAGTGTTTCGCCCTTTTTTAACTTTTATTTTAACATTAAAAGGTTTAAGAAGGTTAAAAATATACAACCTGAAATTCTAATAGACGTTACTGACTTATTGTCAGTGAACAATGACTGCAACAGCTAGCAAGGGGACTTCTACTCCTTGCACCCCTTGCTTTACACAGTAGTACTTTTGGGGGTACAGGGTGCATCACACTGGTTTTTTTTTTTTTTAGTTTTCTTTTTATTCTCATCATTTTCATAACTTGATGTACAGGAACATTCATTTCTTGAAAAATAAGAGTTCTGGCACTATATGGTCAGCCACCATACCGGGGATGGAGCTTATTACTGCACATCCTGATGTGTCCAAATATAAACAATTGCCAGAGCCTTAATCCTGTACTCCAACTGCCAGGCCTCCCTTAACTTTTTTGTTTGTTTGTAAATCACTGAGGATTACAGTCTGTCAGTGTCACTCACAGAGATCTGAAGGGTTGTGCTTTATAATCAGAGTCAGTGATGCAATGGGTAGCACACTTGCCTTTAATGCAGAAGGCTTTGAGTACTATTCCCACACCAAGTACACTGATTATTGACACCGTGGTGCAGAGTAAGGGGTTGTTGCCCTTTTGATGACATGTTAAACCAAGGATTCATTTGCTTGAGTTGATGGTAGCTCAAGTGGATGTAAAAGATCCCACAGCACCTATTGTAAAGAACTCACTGATGCCCCAGACAAATTTTCCCTAGTAGTATAAATACCACCTTGGGTCTCTCCTGAAAAGAGGCCACTAGTCTAGTGGGGCTAATCTGGTTATCAAAGGATAAAAAAAATGAATAACACAATTCATGTTAACAAATGACAGATAAATAAATAAATGTTGATGCAAAATCTGTTACTCTGTTAACATTTTAAGTGATTTAAAGTAGTCTTCTCTTATCTATCGCCAGTTTGGGAAAACATCTCTGATTTTCCTCTTATTCATACCCCATTCTTAAGAAAGTTACTTAAGCAGGCAATAATTTGAGGCAACTTTAAGCTAGGTTCCTCAATGATCCCCTCATCTGCAAGCCTGGTACCTTTCTATGAACCAGAGTTCTTATGGAGCAAAGAAAGAATGGAAACTGATTGTAGTAAATAGGTGCATCATCATATGAGCCATGTTCTTTGGATGTGGTACTTGGCCTCTTTGTTTTGTTGAATGTTGTCCAGCTATGAACATTATTTACCTGTGAATAAACTGGACAGCATGAGTTTATTGTTAATATTTTAACTCTGAATACATTTTAACTTAGCTTGTTTTTTTGTAGGCACGCAGGTATGAAAGACAGTGTGCTTGGACTACAGCAGGTTATCTCTTACTTAGTTCAGAGAAGCAGGGTTATGATCTATTACATAGACGCTGTGTAGTGCAGGGTTTGATTCTTTCAGCCTTCATTTGTCTTCTATGTGACTCAACCAAGTTACATCACCAGACAGGCCTCCTGAGCTACTCCTGAAAAGGGACACTTTTGTCCAGTGGGCTGCCACAGGCAGTTAGCAGATGGGTTACGCATTTGTCTTTTGAATTCCTGCACCCCTCAGTAAGACACTGATTAGTGCTTCATCACTATGAGTCCCGGCATGTCTGTTGTAGTTTAATGGGCTGCCAGATGCATTTTCACTAAATGTGAGTTTTGAGAGAAAAGTTTAGTGTTTCTCATGCAAAGTCTATTTTCAATGTGAGAGTGTTTTGTTTAAAAATAGTTGTCGGTGTTTTTTATGTAAATTTTTAAATAAACGTTTTACATGAAATACAAATCTATATGGTAATTGTAAAAGAAAGAAGAAAATATGTACACTGATAGGTTTGAACAGCGTTTATGGCAAATGGGGAGAGAGACACAGCTAAATAATGAGATATTGGTGTGAATATCAGTGGCCTGATTCATTACTTTGCATAGAGTCCCATTAGTCCACGGTCTAGATGTGCTGACTCTGGTGATGTGTGCTGAAACAATATAGCATTTATTGGCCATTCAAGTAGGTCAGACCTTTCCTGAGTGATGTCAGATGAGATAGCTATTCTTGGAACAGAGAATAAATTGACATGCTAAAAATGAGATGTAGGTGTAATGTAAGGAAGTAAGACCCCCCCCAAACAAAAAATAATATGTTGTATGCTGAAATATTTCTGATTTTTGTATGCCTTGTGGGTTCTAAAAACCAGCAAGAATGCTCCAATGGCTAATAAAGCACAGGAAAACACGATGTTTTAACAAAAGATTTAACATCTGTCTTAAAATCTTTAAATAAATACTCCAAATTCAAGCGTCGGGTGAACATTTTTAAATTCACAACTGTTTGTTTATAGTCAGCCTTCCTAGTGGGCACAAAGTTAAAACCATAACTCAGAACAGATAATTGTTCATTAAAAGATTTTAAGACATATGTTAAATCTTTTGTTAAAACATCGTATTTTCCTGTGCTTTATCAGCCATTGGAACATTCTTGCTAGTTTTTAGTGGTATTTTTGTCTGCAGTGGATATACAAGTGTTTTTGGTCTTATGACTTGTGGGTTGTTGAACAAAAGCTTATACAGCATTTATATTGCCTTTAATTGTTTTGCTTCACTGCAATAAAGAATTAATTCATTGATTAATAGGCCTAGATTGTGTAATATAATCTAAAATGTTGCATTTAAGCAATATATTTTTGCAGTACATACAGCCTGTAGCAACTGCCAGGTAATATGGTCCTCATTATATGGAGTGATGATCAGATCAGTCTGATCTTCAGCATCCATTATGCAGTCATTGTTGCATATTAGTGTGGTACAATCTTCTCTACAAGTGAAGACTGTAAAGGATTTCAGTATTTAGTTCAAAACTGTTACTGGCAGTTAGCACAGAGGACTAACACTCCAGCCTGTTAACAAGCTGCTTCTTGTGGCAAGGACACAGGATTTGAATATTTCCACTTTCATTTGTCTTCTGTGTGACATTGAGCAAGTCACGTTACCATGCAATGCTTTCAAGCAATTGGGAATTTGGGCATTGCTCCTTAATGGTCTACATGCCTAGTAACTATGTAGCTATTGTCATTGTTTGCCAGCAACTCCTTATTGCATAGCTGACCTAATTAAGAAATGTTATGGCTCTATCACCAACACACCATTCATATCTTTCTACCTGGAAACATCAAAAATCTGGACAAAGGCTCATGAAAAGTAGATGCAACTGGTCAAAAATCTGACTGATTAACATAAAATTTGCATACATAATCATATAACCCTGCCCATTCCAATGGAATTGTGGGATACCAACATGAAGATTGAAGTCACTAAATATAACAAATAATAGCAGACATTTCTGTTTCAGACCATCTCCCTCAGAAAAATACATCATAATGCAAAACCTGTTATTCTAGCAACTATATGAGTTTACAGGAGCAATATTTAAAATCTGTCCCTATTTTTGAACCTTTGTCCCATCATTATTTTTGACTTTTCCAGATTTCTTGCTCTGAGAGATTGAGAGGTATGTGGCTCAGCCTGTGCTATCACTAATACAAGTTTGAAGTTAGTACTTTTATAACTTACTTAGATGGTTCCAGTTAAAAAAAAAAGTAGAGATATAGTTTACAAATTATAATTGAATCTAGTGTTTGTCACAGAAATGTCAACATCCAAGCACTAAGAAAAAATGCAATTGAGATACTTAAACAGAACAAATAAGAAAATGTAAGAGGGACCACTAGATTGGCAGAAATATAAAGAACAGTAAGTTTAGCACCCTGATAACAGAAAACTAACCTACCACTTAAGCTTACATTTGGGATATAAATACATTCACTTGTCAAATAATATTACTAAAAGCAAAGAGCAACATATACTTCTACCTCTTATAATGCCCTCAACATTCATCAAGTTTTGAAGTATTATGATTTTAATATGAGATAGTAGATTAGAAAAGCTACTGTCACAAGTCATACCAGTGATCAGCCAGATGATAGAATGCTAATGTGTTTACCTCAGGGAACCACTATAGCAGGCCGAAGACTGATTACAAATAGTTAAGTTCACCCAATTACTTACAGCAGTCAGAAGGAACTCTGAAGTCATCTCTCAATAGGTACCGCAACATCACCACATTAAGCTTCCTCACAATGGCAAACTTTAATGAATATCAAGATATGCAAGCAAAGTACACACTCCGTGCCTTACTATCGCATGCTGTTGTACTATACTACTCAAAAGACAGCCTTCCGGGCAGAGGACGTCATCTAGCTTCAGGTCCAGGCAGATAGCAAGGATAAAAAAAATCACAATGGAATCATGGATTTCTACTTTTGAATAATAGAATTGATTGGTTGCCTTATTTTACTTGGAAAGCTTTAAATGGGCTAAATAGTTAATGCCATTTTTCTCATGAAAATATTGTCGATTACTGTTTGTTTTTTACTTGTCTACCAGGACTGCTGCCTAGCAGAAGTGTGTCTGTTGCAGGCGGCTGTTGCAAAGTTGTTCAAATGGAAAACACTTAAGGGCAGCTCAATGAGCTCATTTCAAACTGAAGTATCTCAGCAGCTCTATTTAACACGGATATATATAAAAAATAAATTAGAACCAAAATGTTACGGCAGGAAACTCCACACGCAAAGATTACAAAATATAGAACTTTAATCCAAAAAAGGTTAAAAAATAAGCACTTTCATTCCTTAAAACATCCACTGAGATAATTCAATAGCAGTCAAGCCTCCATACAGGATCATCTGATCTTAAAAAGGTATTCTAAGTGAACAAAAGTGCTTATCTTTTAACTTTTTGTGAATATCTTGCTTTGTTCTGTATTTCTAATCTTTGGTCATCTGAGTTTCCTGCCGTAACATTTTGTTTCTTGGTTTAGTTACTTTGTTTTGTTTTTTATGTGTTAAAAACACATCCTAATGCTACATGTGCCACAGACCCTTTCAACGTGGAACTTGAAAGAATGAGCCTAAAGGACAAATGTTCTCATAATGAAGTACATTTGACATGTATTATTAAGTGCAATCCAACACCTTTTTCTCTCAAAATCTCCCTGGTTTTAGGAGATATTAGATGGAAAACAGATAAAGTTTTAGCCAAAGAGACAGTAAACTTGAGAGATCCATTCAGAGCCCATTAATTCATTCATTATAAACTTTCTTGATTACGGTCAAAAATGCTAAAACTGAAAAAGCTATTTAGCATAAAAGGAAAAATAAGCACTCACCATGTTCTTCGCAAACTCAAACTATTTTATTCATTGCCATCACCTAAGAGTTTTTAAAAATTCAAATAAAATGCAACCATATAATAAGTTATTAATAATTTAACATTGTAAATAAAAAAATTGTGAATTGAAGAGGCTATTCGGAAGTTCGTGACACCCCATTATTTTGCTCTCAAAACTGGTACATATCGAGGAATTCGGAGTGGTTGAGAGCTAAGACACTAATTTATTTAATGTGACATAAGCAATTTATTCTTCAAGGGCAACAGGCATTGCATTTGTAGATGAATCACTGAAATGCAAAGTTGTTTGATAGCAACAACCTCTGCATTAGTAATACTTCTCTTTAATGTGAATTATTCAGATGACTTTTATCTCCGTAGAGATTGTGAATATTGACTGATATTGATAGATTACAACAACAGTTTGAGTCGCTTTTTGTAGTACAAATGTTCTGAAATGGATAGTTTTGTTATTACTGGTTCATACATTTTGTTTCACTTCTTTCTGGAAAAAATGTCAGGCACTACAAATTTAAAACCCACTTTAATAAATGTTGCTGTAATAAACAAGGAATATAGTTTAATACAGTCTGGAAGGTGAATCAAAAACACATGCATTTTGGTATAGTCCTAAAATGAATATAGGGGCCAGTGGTTTGAAAACAGTTCCAGGCCAGGGGTAAACTTAAACTGCCACTGGCAAGATGCATTTTCAATGAATACCAGTTTCAAGTGCAGAGAAGTTGCTGTTCATGCCAAGTCTGTTTTCAATGTGAGACTATTTTCTGTTTGTATTGTTTAGTAAATGACCATCAGTGTTTGTGCTATAAAATTTCAAATAAAAGTTTTAAATTTAAATCCAAATAATCATTGTAAAAGTAAAGATAAAAATAGTATGCACACTAACAGGTTTGAACTGAGGTGAGACAGCCAGGTAATGGGGCACTGGATTGGCTGCATTTGGGGGAGGGGTGGGGTCCTGGTCCATACCCTGCCTAGGGCCTCATTTGAGCATCACCCAGATCTGATCTCAACCTCTTAGCACAAAGAATCAGAGACAGAGCTAAAATAATAGGAGGTAAAGGGCCACCGATAGGTACATGTTTTAAAAATTGCTCTTATAAAGTTAAAAGTTTTCTAAAGGATGTGAGGTTTGAAGCTCAAATGTCTGCCAGTGCCATGATCTAACGATTGTAATCCAAAATAATTTGTCAATAAGAAATACTAACGTTAAGAAGAACAGAAATATGATACAAAAATCTGGACAGTTGAGAGACATTTTACACAACAGAGCAGTATATGTTTAATACTTTCACATGCTTATTACTGTTTTCAGTTTGCAAAACAAATACAATAGGTTATGATAAGCAAACTAAAAAAAAACTCCCTATCCTTTTGCCACCTTCTCCACTTTATTAACAGTTTGAAAGTTAAACAGAATAGACTTTCTATGAATACAATTTACAGGATAGTTCTGGCAGCTGTAGCACTCTGCAGTGATGTAAATGTTTGACCACATTTAGATTCTTACTGTTGTCTCAGTGCTTTTACAGTAGCTTATTTGGCAGTATTTAGGAAACTGGTAATACAAAGGAGGATGGCATAATTAGACACATATATTAAAGGAAAGACTACAGTAGTTAATGGCTGGAACTTATTATTGCAGTTTAAAGTTACTTCCAGCATATGAAATTTAAATACAGAAAGGTACAGTAAGTGAAAACAAAGTAAAGATTTCTCATCAGTGTTTCACATTTTAAAGGTACAATTTTAAGAAGTTAAAGCTCTTATAATGGAAATATGTGTGATAAAGTATACTGTGAATTACCTCAGTTTACTTTAAGCCGTGGTGGTGCAGCGGTACCGTTGTCACCTCACAGCAAGAGGTACTCCCGTTCAATTCTTGGCTGAAGCACCTTCTGTGTGGAGTCTGCATGTTCTCCCTGTGGTCGAGTGGCATTCGAAAGACATATGTGAATGGGCGTGCCTTAGTTGAAGGTTGGGCATCAGGCTGGCACCTCGGCACCGTAAAAATCTACTGCCAATCATTAGCGGACCAGAGTTCCGCTGTGGTGACCCCTAACCAGGAAAAGCCGAAAGAAGAAGAACAACTTTAAGCTATTTTACAAAAACACATTCATGACTTCTTTGTTTTATATCCGTTTAACTTTTTGAAATAATTCACCTAGCTTGATTTGGGAGGTACAGACCGATATGACATCACAGCATGTTTCTTAATTTATTAATGCACTCATTAAAACAGCAAATGCAAGTTAACAAAGAGAAAGACCAACTTCCTATTCAATTAAGCTGCAAAAAAGGAGACACTAATTTTCTGAATTATACATATGGTTTGTAATAATTTATAATGATACAAGGGATTCTTTAATTTCAGGTACAGCTGAGTTTGACAATATTGTGTATGTACTGGAGTTACTGAACAGCTGCTGTTTTTTTCTGTATTATCTTTTACTCTCTTTATCTTGGTGTTTTTAGTATTTTTATATTATTATTAACTATAGTGTGTGTATTGGGCATATTCACTGTTTAAATATTTTGTATATACTATTCTATGTACTCGACATATTTTTATCTCACGTATTACTAAACTGGAATTTCATTTGTATAATGAAAGACAAGCTGGGCCTGGAATTGATCATTTTTTATCCTTGCTCCACCCCAGTAAACAAGCAAGCAAACATATAAATGTACAAACATGCATATATGCATGCATTTATACAAAATTCGCTAATATTGTTTATCTTGGATGTGTATGTGAACCTAAACTTTATTTAGTTTAGGAATCAGGTTGATGTTTTGACAATTATTTGTGTAACTGAATTGATATAGCTGAATTACTGGAGATATACAACCATAAAAGTAACAACATTCTCATGCCATCCAGGACAAATGTACATGGTGACATCTGCACACATTTTGTGCACTGAAATAGTAATTTATCAAATTTTAGCCACAGATAATCAGAGAAGATGGAGTTTTTCTTGGCAGTTGTCCTGCTTGATTCTTATTTTGAGATATTCTTCAAGTTTCACTGAAAAGCATTTGCCAATCTGAGGTTCAATTACTTGGTCTTTAGTGAAATTCAGTGGAATTATAGGGAAATAATGATAAATTGTGTTTAGTTTATAGCAAAAAAGTCTGCAACAAGTGAAAAAGTTCTATTTATTTCAGCAAGTAAAGTCAATTCTTCCCCTCACCTATGGTTCTGTGTTTGGTAGTCTGGGCACTACTCTAAGAAAAAAGTTTGATGACTAACTGTAGGACAAGTTAATATATAAAAAGGTTAAGCAATAGGATAAAATTTGTCAGTGTTATATGTTACATGAGATGCATATTGAGAACACATGAAAAAAAGGACCACTTCAACATAACACTAATCACCATGCCACCAAATATCATCCAGTCCACGGTCCTCTTTCACCATACATTTCCACAGTCTCATTATACATCACACAAGACACTATTAATGGATATTAACATGGCCTTTCACAAACTGTCAGCACTGTCAGAATCTGTCTTCTGATTGCACAAATCATCCTACACCAGAGTTGGATATCAGGCGAACAGTACAGTGTTGCAGAGTGCAGCAGGTATGCCTCTACCTGCAAGATGTACATTTTACACTTCCACTGAAATCAGGTAACCTGTTTGAATAGTCTGCTATTTTGCTCCAAGTGTTAAAGGTATCAGTTGTTAATAAGTCTCATCCTCTAATGCTGGATTTCAGTCCCTCAGTTTCTACTTGGAGATTCTATTATTCTGAGAAACTCACTTAACCAGACAGTGTTCCTAGGTTTGCCATGAATAACGACAGCTATGTCAGTGGGCTTACACAGTTATAAAAAAAAAAAAAAACAAAACAAGCAAAAAAATAAACTCTTGTATGTAATAGCCGAACAGGATAGGGGAGAACAACTAGTGCAATGAGGCAACAGACATTGGTGGCAGCAGTAACACCATATTATGTAAATAAAGCACACAATTGCCATGCAGAATGAACAGTTAACATATACAAGAGCACACAATAAAGCAAATGGCACATATATGGAGAATACTTCCTAGACATGAAAACCAGAAAAAAAATATTCTTTGTATTTTGGTGTGCTGTACATTCTAACAGAATTAAAAATAGCCTGTTCTGCATAGCCCAGTGGTCTGTTACACCTGCAAAGCAATAAAATAAATTAACATGCAGGAGCCACTTCTTGGTATATACCTCTCAGATGAAACCTACCCAATCAAGGCTTGAGTCATGAGGTCACAGGATTTAAATGAAACAAAAAGCACTGGCCTGGCTATTTCATTTTAAGCAGACATGATAATAAAGCAAGTGAGTGACAGTCATGAGGAGGTTGCATTCATCATGTCAGTACAACTAAAATTGCACATCTAGCTAATACAACTAAAGAATACCAAAAAATGAGGTCATAATGAGGGAAGGTCAAGTTGGGAGCTGATGAGTTGATGGCTTCCTTTGCCATGAAATAAAAGGTAAGGTATGTGAAGAAATATTTATGCTGCATCTTCAAGAGGTCCAGGGAATACAGATGACATGGAGAAGAAGGCTGGAGTTGAGTGTCCACTGAAGACAAATGGACATCATCATATTCCAGATGCTGGGGTACAAGAGTCACGTCCATTTATTGAGAACATCAAGGCCAAGCCAAGTACACAGAAGGTCAGCTCAGCACAAATCATCCAAAAGACCATAACCAGTTTGTTAGTAGAGGTCAGTTTGGAGAAGACACTTAAGCAGTGCATCCTGAAAAGGTATTGCTTAGAGATGCCTGCCTTTACTGAGACAGAGGTCAACATTTGCAATTTTGAATTTTGAAGCATTTACCAGCGATTTTGGATTTTGAACCATTTACCAAGATTTACTTTGGTTATATGTAGTTTGGCTCTTGATGCAGTTATGCAGAAGATGTGCATCTTCATAGTGGAGCATATCCACACATGCGAGGTAACAGTCATACTGCTGCCAAAATGGAAGAATCTATCTGACCTGCATAAGACCTCAGATTGGTTGATAGAACATCTCCTACTAGTGCTTACACCTGTCAGGTAATGTATATAATATATGGCTGGATGGGCACTACAATAAATAGCAAGACTATGTCACTAGTGTATACACTGATGTCCAACAAGTCCAACAACATGTGCAATGCAATATTTTAGATGATGCATGAGTTCACTGACAGCTTTGATGTGGATCTGCTCCTCCCTCCGTATATCTTGTTTGACACTGAATGTGATGCCATCAATGTTGTGCACTCAAGATTCCTCTCATGCCCCAAGGGTGTTGGTTTTACCAGGATAATATGGAGACAGATGCAGAGGAGAAGCCTGGCAAGGCCCTTTGGTTGCTTCCCAGGATGTCAACTTGAGGTGATGCTTGCCTATCTGAATGCAAGCAAACAAGTGACACACTCACTGAACTACAGAGGACAGTGGTCTGGGACATTGATTTGAACTGTATTATGTCTTAGAGAAGCCTAGAGATATGAAACAAGGTTATTAAAAGTGCAAATCCTTCCGCCAATGCTCCTGATGAAGTTATGGGGTAGAGTTGAAGTTAGTCAGCACTTAGAGTAAGACAGGAGCATGGTATCAGAGACTATACCCACTGCTGTCATACAGGCAGTTGTAGCTGGGGGTACAAGAACCCCATTTGAAGGGCCAGTAGATATCGCCTCAGTAAATGATGCCATAAATTGTGAAAAAAGGGTTGACAGCCTCATGGACAAGAAGGACCTGTATACATTCATGAACATTGTACAAACTACTGTTCACAGTGCTTCTTTGTGAAAGATACTCTGCTTCTAGTCTGCTGTGATGATGCAAACCGAATAAATAACAGTCACATATATCATTCTCCTGCACTGCTCAGTTCACATTAATCTGCACATACACAATATACAAACACATTTGTACATCTGTTTGTGCATCTTGTCACATTTTGCAATGACAACACACATCTTAATACTCCACACAGTAGCAGAGAAACTGGCACATTCAGCTATTCAGCTGCATCATGTATGTCTTCAGTATGAATGTGTTTAATGTGATGTTTTGTACTGGATCATTGTGTCTCTAATGTGCACATACTTCTGCTATGTGTGGTGGTAAAACAGGTGATGGCATGGTGAGACATTTATAGGACACTTCAATGGGATGGTTATGGTGGTCAGATCACTGATGGTATGTCACTGGAAGTAGATAAAATAAGTCCTCCCAGAATAAACAATGCCATTTTGAAAACTAGTTTTGTAAATCCATTTGTCTATCTTGAAAAATGAATGAATGAATTAGACTGTCTTTATTTTGCTACTTTCTATCATAGCAATACCAATTCAGTTTCATAACTATACCACACATATTATAAAAGTGTTTACTGTCATGAAGGGATGCCTTTTGACTAAGAGCCTTATTGGTACTGTAAAGAGATGTAAAGTGTGCATGTTTTTATTCCTACAATGACAACCTTTCCATTTTTGCTTTAAGAAGAGCTGTGTCATGGCACAATATAATATATCACAAACATACAATGTTTAAGTTACATACTTTTATATTTGGGAAGTAAAATAAACATATTTGGCTACAAAAGATTTGTATTCTGATCTGACAACAGAGAAAGCATTTCCTAAATGGT
>NC_056737.1:754739634-754744634 GCF_019279795.1 Protopterus annectens | reverse complement strand
CAGGAGAGATTTGCTTGGTAGTTTGAGGATAGAGTCATTGTGTTTGTCTTCTGCTAGCTTAGGGCCTGTCTTCTCCTCCTTTCTGGGTAGCAGTACCCAATTGGCGAGGTTTGTAAGGGCCCTGTGACTGACATCTGCCCCTTGGGCATCTGTATTTGCCCCTCTGTGATCTGTTAGAAGCTGGAAAGGACCAGTTTTTTGTTGGCCAATTTCTGCTGAAACGAGGGGGTTGTACCTGCAAGAAATCCTTGGCCGTTTGCATAGACTTTGCCTTATCCTCCATTTTCTTTAAAACCTCTTCTGCTTTGACACCAAATAATACATCCTGCTGTAAAGGTGCATCCAATAATTTTGCTTTAACATGGTCAGGAAGGGTTTGTTCTTTTAACCAAGCATGTCTACATATGACAGAGCCAGTAACAGCTGCTCTACAGGAAGCTTCCAATTAATCAAATCCGCATTGTAAAGTATGTTTGCCCACCTGTTCAGCTGCATGCAACAGATCCTGCATTTCCTTGAATTCAGACTGTTCTGAATGTGTGCTCATTTTTTGTTTTAACTGAGACAGTAGGAATTGCTGATATTTCAACATGTGAAACTGGCAATTTAATGCTCTCATAGCCAGAGTTGCTGAGGTGTATATTTTCTTTCCCCATCTATCTAGGTCTCTGGAATCCCTTTCAGAGGGCACAGGATTTTTAGCCATAGAAGCTTTAGCTCCCTTAGGACCCTGGGAAATTGTTTCTGGGTCAGCTACAGGGCTTTTATAAAGGAATTTGTGTGAGTCAGGTACTCTGTAGTATCTGTCTGGTTTGGCTGGAGCAGGAGGTAGAGAGTCTGGGTTTAAACTGGACTCCAAGTAAACATCATCCACAATATCTAAAACAGGAGGGATAGCAAGAGGTCTGTGCTGGGGTAGTAAAAGGAACTCTCAGAGCCTTTTCTTAGAATCTGAGTAATCCTGGCCTTCCCAGTGGAAATGTTCCCTCATGGTATGTAAAGTTTCCCCAAAGGAGTAGTCTTCAGGGGGAGATGCTGAGGGAATAGAGTCTTCAGCATCAGAGTCTTCATAAGGTGGAAAAGTGTAATCCTGTTCCTCAGAAGAATCTGAGGAGAGTGAAACCTGGTCAGAGGATGCATAATCCGCCTCTTGTCTTGGTCTTTTATCAGGAGGGGGATGGGAACCCCTGATAAGGGTAATCAAATCTTCAGCCATCTTAAGCATCTGTTTCTTAGGCATGGGGCCTTGAACTGTAGACTGATGTACAGTTTTCTTAGGTTTTAAAGGAGTTTTAAGCTTAGCATAAGATTTAATGGTGAGTGTAGTCGGTCTGAAGACACCTTCTGCAACCGAAGGTGTTTCCACTGCACCGGTGTCTACTTCTGCTCCAGTGTCGGAAGATGGCTGCGTCGGCCTAGTAGGCTCCGCTTGGGAATCCGCAGCTGTTTGGGGTTCCAGTTCTGCGGTCGTCAGGGGCTGCGTAGGTGCCTCACTGAAAACCGGAGAACAGGCCCAGCTGAGGCCTCGGAGTCTGGCTTGTTCCTAGGCTGCCTGTCCTTATCCTTGTGTTTTTTATGTATGGCGGTTGTCGGCTGCTCCGATGGCATGATATAATTAAATTTCCTACCAAAGTAATGCCGTGCAAAGTCAAAATGGCGTTTGATAGTTCGTTTATTAAACCTAGCACAAAACCAACAACCTGTGACGTTGTGGTCTGGGCCTAGGCAAGGAATACAATAGAAATGGAAGTCCTTATGAGGTATTTGCTTCCCACAAGAAATGCAAATGTTAACTTTTTCTGACATCAGACTGAGGCAAGAAAATGTTCCCCAATGGGGTACTTAGCTTTATTGAAGACTTCGGACTGAAATTCAAATCTTAAATCTCAGGTGTCGGCCGACCGGCACTTGCGAACTGCTTCTGCTTCGGGCACCACGTGGCAAGAAAGACTGAAGAAAATGGCATTGGATGCCTCTTATATACCCCTGGTACACTGACGTCAGGGAAGAAGTGACAGCAACCGACGCTGGACCAAGACTTTGGAATTCGGGCCAACTGCGGGACCGCCTGACGGCAGGATAACCCAAGTGTGATGACTGCAGCAGGGTAACACGATGAACATCTGTTTTGTTTACCAAAATGAACTTGCTACAATTTTTTTACATTTAGACCATTGTCCTTGCATCAGTTGTTAACATAATCTAATCCATGTTGAAGCAATTGCGAGTTATTTGAAAACTGAGCAACAATACTCAGTTTACAGTCATCTGCAGACTTAGTTAATCACAAGCTAGGAGTGCTGACTTGAAAAATCTAAGAAGTGCATGTCATACAGGTTTGAGAAATACATACCAACTGCAGTGTCACTAAGCTGTATTAGATGATTACGATGTGTTATACAACAGGTTGAAATAGTTGTGTTTCAGGACGACAGATGTTTTGTAATCCTACCATTTCTTTTTATTATGCTGCAACATCAGAGCTTAAATCGCAGGTATTTTGATATAAACTAGTTTAAGACATAAACATACAGCAATGCCTAACACTGCATAAAAGAGTTTAAAGATAAATAACCTTAGTGATCAAACAAAAGAAGTCCTTAAACAAAAATGGACGCAATTTGAGCATTGTTTGACTCTACGTCTGAGTCTGAAAGCTCAGATTCACACAGAACACAATGGTTGACCTCCGATATTCATTCCTTTGTGGTTCAGACAGTTAACAGTCATTACAAACAATGCATATTAAGTGTCATACTCATCATCTTAATAACATTCAGCTCTTCATGTTGATAACAATCAGTTCTTCCCAATGTGAATGGTACACAGAGATATTTATAAACTTCTATACTTCCAATTCAACTGAAGCCAATTCAGTAAAGACTAACAGAGTGAAAAGAGTAAATGTGCTGGCAATGGGTAAGACTGTAAGTCAGTCTGAGGTTTGACAACCTTAACTGTAGAAATTAGGGCAATGTAGGGGGCCCAGCAATGTTCACGTGTGGTAAGAAATCATCTGATTGGCCATCTTATTTGTTCTACAAGTCCAGAATGAATGTACTTTTACTTGCTCATCATAAGTGAAATGTTCTGTAAGCTCACACTGAGGAGCTATAAAGGATTCTGACGCACATACACCTTCAGTTTTTTTTCCTGCAAATTACAAAGTGACTTCATAAGCAAATGTAACAAATAATAATCTAGTATATTTGTCTTTATGAATGTGGGTAGATAGCACTGTACCAAGCAAAACATATGCTGTATACCCAGATCAGACCCCACACTTTAATCTGAATGTCCAGATCATTAATAAAATTCTATGTTGATAATGACAGACTAAGTATACTGCAGCATTTTACATAATCATACATTTCTATAACAATACTTTATTAAAAAAATATATATATATAAATATATGTTCTAATTTAATTATTTAGAAATCATTCCTTGTGTGTTTCAGTTATATCTGGTTGGGGAATAGCACAAAGATGTTTGTGCCTCAGTAAAATGAGAGAAAAAAATAATCTTATAAAACTAATTCATGAACAGCAATTTGTACTGGTTCTGCACTGATCAGAGAGATTTGGATTTAATTTAAAACGTATTTCAAATTTGATAGCAAAAACACTCACAGCCATATGCTGAAACAAAGCAAAATACTTTAATATTGAAAGCAGACTTAGCATGAGCAACAATAAACACCTCTTCCCTTGAAACTCCCATTTAATGAAAAATCATCTGACACCTGCTGGAATTCATAGTCAAATGTCATGTACCAAAGAACTAATTAGCATCATTGTCAATGTTGAAAAAATACCTAAGACAAATGTCTGCTGCATTTGCTAGTGCCTGGGATAGCCCAGTGGACATGTGTACTTTTTCAGGAGCAGTCCGAGAGTACTGTCTGGCAAAGTGACTTGGTTAAAGTCACACTGAAGATAAACAAAGGCTGAGAGAATCAAACCCTGTACTATAGGAAGCAGCTTATTAACTGTTCATAGCCATACTCATATGATCAAGTACCAGACAAACTGCTGTAGCCCAGAACAGTGCATTTCACATCTATGTGCATGGAAAACACAAGTTAAATTACTAAAGGATTCATAGTTATATTTGAATGTTAAAAGCATAGACTTAATGTTGACCAGTTTACTTAAGCATAATAAATACATTATCAATAGTAAACAAAACATGGAAACAAAAGATCATACCCAAAGAACATAACTCTTATGATGAAGCTCTTGTTTACCCAGTTGATTTTTTCCTCCCTTTATGCCATAACTGCTCTGGGATGCAGGGCATACATTCAACACACAAACACAGTAACACACACACACACACACACACACACACACACACACACACACACACACACACACACACACACACACACACACACACACACACACACACACACACTCAGACTCACATACACACACAGATGTGACCATCAATTACAGTTCCTTGTATCACTGTGTGCATGCAGATATTTCCCTACAGTAAAATGGATAACTTGAAAAGATTGCACTGTTCATTAAGTGTATACACACATATATATATATATATATATATATATATATATATATATATATATATATAGGTTCATAGATTAGTACTAGGCTAACTGCCCTTGTGAGCCATTTTTAAGCCTAGCCAATTATCCCTTGTGAGACTCAAACCCTGCATCTTGTGTTTGTAAGGCAAACACCTTAACCATTAGGCCTCCCTCCCTTTATATATGTCTATATGGATTCACTATGTAATTTCAAAATAATGAAATTCCGAATTTCAGTATTTCGAAATTACATAGCCTAACACACAAAGCAACGAAACCCTAAAACCGCAAAATTCAAAATCACAACGGTACACTACAGATACAACACACACAAACATATACACACAACTTTCCCCCCAACTCAAACATAATATCCTACGCTACACCCCCATGTGGGGGGCTGCGCCCCCTACACCCCCCTACTTATATATACTAACTCCGAGAT
>NC_056737.1:754712134-754737134 GCF_019279795.1 Protopterus annectens | reverse complement strand
TTGACAATGAACGACTTGCAACAACTGGCACAACCCCCTCATCTACCTGTCAGCAGCTGGCGTCAACCCCCCTGCCCCCTCCCAACAAGTAGGAAAATTACTAGCTCTGCTTGTCAGCCTACATAGTGTGTTGACAGAGGACAGAGGTCTACAGCTCTGGTACAATGTTCAAACCAATTAGCACAGCCCAGGGCATAAACAAATGACATACATAATGACTTTCCAGAATCTACCCTGACAACCAAGCAATGAAGGACAGGGCCAGAGTACTACAGACAGCATGACCCTCAGTACTCAAGCATGCCAAATCCACCTCCTTCTCGGAACTGTTTAGTAACAGGACATGTCTCTGCAATGGGAGTAGCCCAGTTTCTGGAATTCTGGCTTTGTAATGAAGAGATTTCAGGATCAGGAAATGCAAGTTGTTGCTAAAATGCACATATACATTCCTTTGGGGGAAAACGCATTCTAATTTTGTCTCATAGCTATTTGCAGCACCTGACACTGACATTTTGCAGTGTTAGCAGAATACATGTATTTTTTTACTATAACTCTTTCCTGAAGTGATTATTTTTCACATTTCAAATTATAATGTCCTTTGCAGTGAAAAAATATTTCAGAAAGCTATATATTGACTTGTTTTATATGTAGGCATGGGATATATTTGAATTTAGCATCTAGGCTTGCATATCTCTGACTTCAGGCTGGAAACTATTGTCACGTGGTAGAAATTATGTTTTAAGTCAGACAGAAAGAGAAAAAAAATAAATGTTACTGTAGAGTTTAGTCATAAGTTCTCTGTAGTGCAAGGAGTTAATATATCTGGGCCTAACTGCATTTTAGTACCAAATCAGAAAATAGCTATTTGAAGGTCAACCACTGAGAACAAAGGAAGTCAGATAACACACTTGGTGTATGCTGATAACTGCCGACAGTTAGAAAAGCAGCAAGGTGGAAAGTGAAAGATTATATTTCATCTACATGAATACTGTCCACACACAAAAGGAAATCAGTGGCTGACGTGCATGCATTTCACTACAGCTTACAAAATAAAAATAGTTATGTCTGAATTTTAATTGGAATGCTGATAACAGTAAATGTAAAGTAATGCGATGTAAGAACAAATTATATTTTTGTTAATACTATGGTGGGCATAGAATTCCATAGCTATTCATATGTGTAGATGCCATTGATAAACGTTCTCCTATACCTTAAATTGTTATTAGTGGAGTGCATAGTTACACAATCTTTTTGGGAACAACTGCCATACCTCTGGAAGGACACATATACAATGTTAAATGTGTATTATATGATACCAGTTTAATAAACTAAAACAATATTCATAAATAGTAGCACTTAACTAATGCTTCTCGTTCAATTCATATAAAAATGTGTTTTTATGCAAAAGTCTACCCACTATGATGTATCAGGAGCAATATTGACATTCTTTCTGGTTCCACTCTCTCTGAATGAAACCTCGGTGGGATCTCTTTACCACATGATCTCAGCAGTGCCAACAGTGATTACATATTGCATTACAAATGATGTTTGTTATAAGACAGATTTCAAATTAAGAATGCAATAAAACATTCACAAATCTCACAATAGACTACTGCTTATATGATTTAAACATTATAATGCAAAAGTCAACAGGACTCAAACAGCAGTTTACGAAAACAACTACTTCTACAATCAGTAAAATAATGAAAGTGTTATACTAGTCAATTCCTCCCTAGTTAGATCTGACCACAAACTAATCACCATGGAAATCCACATCTCACCCACATCCCCCACAAAGGTATTCACCATGAAAAACTTCTCCAAGGCTGAATTTGGACTCCTAAAAACAGAGGTGGCTAACCTCACGGCACCCATGTCAATGGAAAATAGATGCACGACTGCCGAATCATACACCGATGCACTGTACGAATACGTACATAAATGCATGGAACTAGCCATACCACAGAACCAAGATGCTCTCCTCTAAAAAAAGGAAGCTAGTCTGGTGGTCACCTGCCATTAATAAACTCTACAACAGAAGGAAGAAACTGTTGCAGAAAAAGGTGAAGTCCCAAGACTAGAAAAATTCCCTTATTAGTCTCAACAAAAAGTTGAGATCCCTCTTCAAAACCTCCAAAGACAGCTATGAAGGCAGAATTGCGGCAGACACTAAAACAACCACAAAGCCTTCTATAGTTATATCAAGGATCTCCATGGCAATACCCAGATTTGCTCTGAGTTACTGCACAATGGTACCTCCTATACTGAGCCAACAGATATTGTCAACATACTGACTGACAGATTCAGTGCCAACTTTACCCCTCTCTCCTCCCCTAAAAGACCAATCTCAATACTGGAAGAATGCCAGGCACCTAACATTATTGCAGCACAAGTTAAAGCTGCATTGTCTGAGGCCAAGAATACAGCTTCCATGGGATCCAACAATATCCCTGGCTGTGTTCTACATTAATTAGAAAGTGAACTGGAACCACATCTGTGTGCTCTGTTCACTCACACCTTCACCTCAGGCTTTGTCCCTACCAAATGGCACACTGCTACAGTCATCTCTCTCCATAAAGGAGAAGCAACTACAGACCCTGGAAATTATTGTCCCATTAGCCTAACAAGTCTGATATGTAAGGCTATGGAGCGCATCATCATGGAACTAATTAACAAGGATATAGGGAATCTCCAAACTCTAGATCCCATGCAGTTTGGTTTTGTGAAAGGCAGATTATGCCTGCTCAACCTGGATGACATCTTTGAGTCAGTCACCAGAGCAGTGAATGAAGGTAAGGCAGTTCATACAGCCTACCTTGATCTGACAAAGGCCTTTGATACTATCCCTCACTCAGGAATTATTGATAAACTCAGCAAACTAGGCATCAACCCCTATATCATTAGGTGGCTTGCAAACTGGCTCACAGATAAAACCCACAGTGTGAAAGTAGTGGATTCCAAGTCAGACTGCTGAACATTCACGAGTGGAGTCCCACAGGGATTGGTCCTAGGTCCTCTCCTGTTTGGCATCTACTTCTCAGAAGTCCAGGCTAACATGGAGCAACTCTGGCTGACCAAATTTGCACATGACTGGAAGATGGGCACCATTATTAGCTCCTCAAGTGATGCAGACACTCTACAGAAAGGCCTCAGTGAGACAAATGACTGGTGTCGAAACCATGGCCTTAAGCTTAATGCCAAAAAATGTGTAGTCATCCCCTTTGGGAAAAACTCAGTTCCCAATAATTACCACATTGATGGAAGCCCACTGAACACTGAAGGCATTATAAGAGATCTGGGGACACAGGTTGACAACAACCTCTCCTTCAACCCCCACATTGCCACTGTGATCAGAAAGTCCTTCTGTGTGGCACATCTCATTACCAAGGGTTTTACTCTTCCCTCATTAGACCAATCATAGAGTATAATGCCCCATTTGGCATGTACCTCACTAGACACCTGCAACAGTTGGAGAGGCCACAAAAGTACCTCACAAAGAGGATCCTAAGCCTTAAATACATGTCCTACAAGAACAGACTCAAAAAACTCCAACTATTCTCTGTCTCATATCGTCTACTAAGAGGCGATCTCTGCTTGACTTACAAAGCCATGTCTGACCCAGCTCTGTTAGAAATGCTACATCTAAAGAAATCCCAATACCTCCACACCACACGCTCCAGAGACCTCAACCTCATTACCACATTCTACAGAACATGCTGGAGGGACAGGTTCATAACCCAGAGACTGCCCGTGCACTGGAATAGACTTCCCATACATGTCAAGCAGAGCACCTCACTAGCCCTGTTCGAGTGAAATCTTGATGAGTGAATTGTTAATAGAAAGTTCACTCCGGGATCACTCCAGTGGCTCTACTTAATAGAGGCACTGGGAACTAACGATGGGTGACACAATGCCAGGGCACTTCTATGGGCTACTCTTGTAAAGGCCCTAGGGCCATTAGCCCAGTACACAACTATGAACCTATGAACCTATAATATTTTATCTAAGTTTGGTTTTAAATAATTTGTTGCAGTCTTCATAGCAGAATTGAGTTTGTTATCAAACTAACTGGATCTCAGATTATTTTTTCTCTTGCATAATCCAGTAGTATTTTATATAGTTCTGGTATAAGGCCATATAAGCCTGACACCTTATTACTTTTTAACTTTTTTATTTGATCTTTTATTTCTGTGAAAGTGAATGGTCTGTCAATTTTTTTTTATTTGTTCACTTGTTAATTTATTATTTATATTTTCCCTTAAAAGAGTTTCAACTACATCATCATTATCTAGGTTATTTGTATTATTTATATTTTCATAAATATTTTAAAGCCTTCAAGAATACCTTTAATATCTGTTCTACATTCTTTTTTTATTATTTTATGTGTTATAATTTCTTTGGTATGATTTAGTTTATTTTCTTTGATCCAAAAGCAAGTTTAGTTTAAAGGGTTTATTAAACATGCCTGAAGTTTAAGTTTTTCCCAGGTGTTTTGAAATTTTATGATTTAGAATTTCAAGATATTTTGTATTTAAGTTTTTAAGTTCAGACTGACTGATAATGACATTTGGTTTTAGATTTAACTTTAGCGTGTCTATGTTGGTCTGTAGTGTATTCAGTTCTTTGTCTCATTATCTTGTTTTACTAATTTACCAGCTTGTAACTCTTCCATTTAAGTAAGCCTTTAGTGAATCCCACAGGACGTGAGTTGCTTTACCATTCATGTTTATTTCTAGGAAATGTTTGATGTGTTTAACATATCATTCCTTGAATCCTTTTATTTTAATAATGCATACTGGTAATCTCCTGTGATGTATTAGATTGTCATTTATTAAAATAATATGAACGATTATAGCATTATGGTCTGATAATGGTCACGGAACTACTGAAACGTCTCTGATATGTGATAACATTGTTTCAGACAAAAATTGTGTCAATATTTGTTTGTGTTCCATATCTATATGAATAATGGGTACATTGGAGTAAGTTTGTTTTCCTTAGCTCATATATGTCCTTTAAATTCATTAGATTTACAAAATTCATTAAGTGTTAGGCAGAAAGCTGAGAATCACGTCTTCAGCAAGTGGAATATTTGTCTGATACAATATAATTAAGATCACCAGCCATTATGACCTCACCTTTCATGTAATAGGCTATAGCATCTCAGTAATTTGTTTTCATCTTTAGCTCCAAGCCCTAGAATACAATAAGAGTTCACCAATGTATATAGTTTTTTGTTCCACTCAGTTATAGCAATGCTTAACATACCATTTTTATCAACATAGGTATTTTTTACTTTAGGCATAACTGGTGAGTTCTTCTATAAAATAAGGGGGGTCTCTTCTTTTAGGTCAAATGCCAGAACCTGCCAAAACCAAATAATTTTTTAATGAATGTTTAGTTATATCTTTATTGAGCAAATATGTTTTCTGTAGAAATACTATATGAGCTTTGTGTAAATGCAAGTGTTTGATCAGACACATCCTCTTTATTGGATTATTCAATCCATTAATATTAACTGATATGCATTTAAAATAAGACATTTATATAAGAAAGAAAAACGCAGGTATGATAAAATTGCATTTATGTACAGAACTTATTACATGCTCTCTCTCTCTCTCTCTATATATATATATATATATATATATATCAATATGAAATCTTCAACTATGGACAAAACTTTTTGAAACAAATAAAAAATTACCTAATGATATAACCCTGAACATTCTACCATGGAATAACATATTCGTAGCTTGTTGTAAAAGATGAGCAAACTACCTCTCAAACTCTCCATTAGACTAACAATGCTTAGCTCATGCTTTTGATTCATATTAATGTCTCATATTCTTGGTATGCATCATCTTAAAAAGCCATCAGTGAGTTATTATGAATAAGAAAAGGTAAACAGGTGTTCAGAATCTTTATTATAAGTTGACCAAACTGAATATTTCTACAGTCATCTTTCCCTGTACCTCACATTATCTCCCTGGTCTACTATAGGGAGGAAGCCAGTTGTTATTTTCATATTTATTAATTTATAGGTCAGATGATTTTATATGTTTTTTGTTTTATTTACTATGTGCAAAGTTGTACATAGGATCATGAGTTCATAAATTACTCCCAGGCTAACTGTCGTTATGACCCATTGTTTTTCTGTATACAGTCCATTGTATCTTCCAAGGTGTTAAGAAAATCTTCATTCCTTCAGAAAGGTGAATCCTTATCCTTGCTGGAAACAAGATTTTTACTTTAATATTGTTTTCTTTTTAAGCTTTTAACAAGTGCCACACATGCTTTTCTCTTGGACATCACTAATGTAGAATAGCCATTGTCAAATCTTATAGTATTTCCTTTGATTTTAACTGGATAATTAGTCCATGCAGCTTTTAAGACTAAATCCTTATCTTGACTTGAGAAAAATCTTATGATCACTAACCTTGGTGAAGGTGTTTTTGTTAAAGATGAGATAGAAAGTGAGTTATGTGCCCTTTCGTTGCCAAAAAGCTTCAGTTTTAGGCAGCCAGGGATTAAGGAATGAAATCATACTGTCAATCTCTTCTTTTTCAGGAATCCCGTAAATCCTGATGATATCCCTTCCAGATCTGTTTTTTAATCTTCTATTTTATCTCGAAATAAGTTGTTTTGTTTCAGAAGAAATTCAGTGTTATTCTTATTTTCAAGTAATCTTCCATCAAAATCAGACATTGCCTCGTCTATACTCAAGATTTGCGATGATTGTTGTTTAAACGATTCACTCAGCACTTCATCTTGTTTTTTACATTCCTCTTTTAACTTGTCTATTTTGCTTTCTAATTTATCTGTTTTATAGATAACTCACTGATGTTGCATAGTATAGACTCTATGTCTTTTTCATAGTACTGCCCTGTACACTGGGCTTAGAATGGCTCATTCTGAGACAATTAGCTCTTTCTAGTTTTCTTGACAGGAAAAAAAAAATATTTTTTATAGTAAATGTTTCAGCAGATGTTCAACTATAAATCTGCCAAGTTTTGAAACATTTTATTTGAGTTTTTCAAATAGAGATGTTCAAATTAAGCAGAGCCAAAAAACAGTGCTGTTACCTGCTCACCATCTTGGCCATGCCCCCTTCCTCTATATATTTTCCATACTCTGGTTTAAAATATGTTCTTATTAGTTATCACCTCACAGCAAGACGTTGTCCCGTTCGATTCTCAGCTAGAGCATCTTCTATGTGGAGGCATGTGTGAATGAGTGTGCCTTCGTTGAAGGTTGTGCATCAGGGTTGGTAACTCGACACGTAAAAATCCACTACCAAACATTAGCAGACCGGAGTTCCGCTGTGGCGACCCCTAACCGGGATAAGCCGAAAGACACAACAACAACAACAACTCACTTTTTCCCTTATTTAATTTCACAGTTTTTGCTTGCAATCATACTTATTACTGCTGTAAATATGCCATGAGTCTGATGCATACTTAAACATTTTGTGTTTAATCACTGTTATCTACTTTGTTTCAAAACACAGGCTTTTATATAGATACAGTTATGCTTCTTTAATTTATAATGGACCTTATCTCCTCAGACCTCTTCTGAAAAGGAGCATTCTCCCAGTCAGACTATCCCAGTTAACAAAAGCAGTTAAGTAAATATTTGTTTGAATGTTTCTTAAAAAATGCTAAGATGCCATTTTCCGTGAAAACCATTTAATTTTAGTTGAGTTCAACCACTGATGACCCCCAAATGACATTCAGCAGTTAAAACTTGTATGTTAAAAGAAATAGATCATTCATGAAATTAAGTAAACTGGTTGACATTTTAGAAATTAATATTAAGCACCTATTTTAAATATTCAGAAGATGCATAATATCCAGAAAAGTCAGACTGCCACTTTTGCAGGAATAGTAACTTCCTCTGACAACATGTAAGATTACTGGATTTCATAACATATTTCAGGAGTTGCAGCTCTTGATACATGTCGAAGGTGGAATAGTCCTAATTTTACAGACATTGACCCAGCATATTCAAATAACCCAAAATGTCTATACAAAGCCCAAATCAGACAAACATGCCTTACCATCAAGCATAGCTTTCGCTTTGTTATTTTCACTGATAACTGTCAATATCTAAATGTAGGTGTCAAACATTTTCAAAACATTGCTGTTCCTCAATCCCATGTCATCAGTAAAAGATCGTGGGAGTAAAGTTTGACCTCTTACAGAAAGGATCTGAAATGCTGGGGATTAAGCTGTCTAGACTGGATGATTTTAATAACCTCTTTACATTGCCCAAGTTCATGACATGACTGCAGTGGCATTCCTGATAAAAAAAAGATTCATACATATTAACAACATCAATGTCAAGATCCCTCTCATTCAACTAATGCAATCAGCAAACCTTGACACTTTTATCTACTATCACAGGAGCTCCTGGTTTTGGGATACTATACAACTTTGACCACAAAAGAAGTCCAATAAACAATGTAAGAGTTCTTGCCAAAATGCTGACTTCCTGACAATTTCCAAGAGCAAGGAGAAGTGTGCATTTCACTTTATGCAATCAACTCCAAGGTCATAGCACACCCTAGAAAATTAATTTGGGGGGGTGTTTCACTTTTGATGTAACTCACTTATGGTGGCTAATATTAAGACAGTGAATTCTGATGAACTGTAATCCAAACACTGCAGTCCATGTATATTGGCATGGTTTTAAAGTTTCTCGCAGAATATGAACCAAAATACATGTTAAATAGATAACAATCTGCATAGAAACTTGTTATCATTTACTTCTACATTGCTAATTGTTGAAAAATATACTTAATTTGTCCTTTGCTTGTGAGTCTTCCAGTCTGCCTACCTGTGTATGCCCTTGGCTTTATGGAAACTAAGTAACTAAGAAACACACAAGTTTTAAGCACTGTAATGTGAACATGCAACATTGTTACATGGAACGGGTTTATATTAAATTCTCGAAAGCCGACAATGTCGAATCTGACATTGTGGACACGAGAATAGTGAAACTGCAGAACATCCAACAAGTAAACGGAAATCTCTGTAAGGGGAGATTTCTGTTTACTTCAATGTAGTGTGGTCTTGAAGTTGGTATATTTAAGTAGCGGAGGTGTGGGGGGTGCAGGGGGGCTTGCCCCCTGCCTACACTGTTTAGTTTTTTTTTTTTGTTTGTTTTTATTTTTTTTTTTCCTGAGCATTCAATGTTTTAACAGTTCGATCACTAAAGGTCGACCTTTAGTGATTCAAATTGTTAAATATTCGATGTTCTAATATAGACCCACATGGAACAAATTAAAAATCTGTACTATACATCAACAGTGCAAAGATTATTGGAGGAGAATAGAGGCATAAATGACTTGGCAGCAAAAGAGTATGATGGGAAAGCATTTTAAGCTAGAACAAATGACGAAGGCAGGCAGGCAGGCAGGCAGATATCACACAATAGTATTTTCACAATAGTGTGATGGTCTGTGTGAGGTTAGAAACAAACAAAAAAAAACTTTCAAAGAGAATTTCACTGGTTATGAGGGAATGCCAGTGACTGGGAAAGAAGACAGCACATTAGTTCTGTAAGCTCAGTTGACTACTTAAATCCATCTAAATCACATCTTTATTCAGTCTGAAATTGTGAAAGATCTCCATGATAGATAATGCAATCCTGCCACAATGCAGTAATAAAGCAATAACTGACGACGTGGTGTGGTATATTGAAGACACGGTTGGTGTGGTTTAATGACAATGGTGAAGCCCGAGTGATTAAACAAATACCACAACCACTGAGTCGGTTATTGCTATTATACAATGACATTATTTAAGAAAAAAATACTTTTCTTAAATAATGCCTTTGTATAACGGCGGATTACTGTTTTTCCACTGGTTGTGGTATATTGCTTCTTCGTTTTGATGTACTGCGCATGCGTATGGGACTTGCGTTCCCATGCATATACAGTACATCAATGCTTTGAAATGGAAGCAATGGAGAAAAGAAAGTCTCCATTGCTCTGTTTTCTCTCTTTTTTTTTTTTTATTTGTAAAAAAAAAAAAGGTTTTGGGGCACTTTATACCAACGGAAAGAAGTCCGGGCAAACGGACCTTTTTCCGTTGGTATATTGTGGGATTTAAAGTGGGCACACTGGTTGGGCTGGGCCAATCAGCGTGCGCATTTCTGAATAGTAATAGGGAGTCATTGTATAATACTTTTTATGCATGCTGGGAGTCTGCAGTCAAGGGACACAAAAGCAGTAGAAATTAGAAGCAATGTTATAACACCAATGAAGATGACAACTTTGTTGCAAACTGTGGAACTGAAAATTAAGGAAAATGTGCACTAAACTTAATACCCTGATTACTGAAAATTCCAATTGTTCTGCAAGTGCAAGTGAAAAAAGATAAAGACAATGACACAGCAAATCACTTTAGCTAGGAAATGCAGGAGACATTCACTATGGTGACCTCACTGTGGAAGGAATAAAGATGTTTTGTTGAAATTTTCAAGTGTTTTTTTCAGTTAAGTAAATAGATGGACAACTTAGAGGTGGTAAGAGTATGTGGTGAATATGAATGGATTTGAATTCAAATATCAATTGAAATTTATCAAATGATACAAAGGTCATCATCTGAAGGTATTTCAAGATATTTTATTTTTCTTCACTTTTTTAGTTATTGCTAACTGAATAAGATGTGAAGTGTGTGCATGTGGGGGAGGAATGCCTAATGTATTTTGACACTGAATGCAATGGCAGTTCTATGCAATACATCTGTATAAATTAGTGCTTTGTGGTATCAGTGAGACTAAGGACAATGATCCAAAGTTTTCATTAGTCTGCATATGTGGTAAATCTGTCGCTAAAATTAGTTTAAATGTGAAAAAGAGTGGCCCGAGGAGACAGCCTTGAATGAATCCACTGGTGAAGGAAGGGGAAAATAACACTACTATTTTCACTTGTTTTGTATAACAATGACTTTACCTGTCATTCCAAATTATTCATAATGGAGTTTTTGTATGATCCATCTTCGGGCATAGTTTTGAATACTTTAGCCAGACTGTGGTAAGCTACATGGACAGATAACCCAAAATTCATTCTGGCATTCACATTCTTAAAGAAATTTCCAAAGTTCATAGGTTCATAGGTGTGTACTAGGCTAATGGCTCTGGAGCCTTTGAAAGCCTAGTCCATAGGATTACCCTGGCATCATGCCACCCAATCTTAGTTCCCAGTGCCTCTGTAGATTAGAGCCACTGGAGTGATCCTCGGGGTGAATTTTCTATTTCCCATCCACTCATCAAGATTTCTCTTGAAGAGGGCCAGTGAGGTGCTCTGTTTGACATGTTTGGGAAGTCTATTTCATAGCATGGGCAGTCTCTGGGTTATGAACCTGTCCCTCCAGCTTGTTCTGTTTATTGTGGTAATGAGGTTGTGGTCTCTGGAGCATGTGGTGCGGAGGGATTGGGATTTCTTTAGATGAAGCATTTCTAACAGAGCTGGGTCAGACATGGCTTTGTAAGTAAAGCAGAGATCACCTCTAAGTAGACAATAGGAGACTGAGAACAGATGAAGTTTTTTGAGTCTGTCCATGTAAGACATGTGTTTAAGGCCTAGGATCCTTTTTGTGAGGTACTTTTGTGGCTTCTCCAGCTGTTGTAGGTGTCTGGTCAGGTACATGCCAAATGGGGTGTTATATTCAATGACTGGTCTAATGAGGGATGAGTAGAGAGGGATGATGACCTCTTTCTTCCTGGATGCGAAACAGTTTGGTTATAAGATGTGCCACGTAGAAGGACTTTCTGACCACAGTGGCATGTGGTGGTCGAAGGTGAGGTGGCTGTCGACCTGGGTGCCCAGATCTCTTATGGCCCCTTCAGTGTTTAGTGGGCTCACATCAACATGGTAATTCGTGGGAACAGAGTTTTTTCCAAAGGGGATGAAAATGCATTTTTTGGTATTAAGCTTCAGGCTATGGTTCCAATACCAGTCATTGGTCTCAGAGAGGCCCTTTTGTAGGATGTCTACATTGCTTAGGGAGTTGATAATGACACCTAGCTTGCAGTCATCAGCAAACTTGGTCAGCCAAAGTCCTTCTGTGTTGGCCTGGACTTCTGAGAAGTAGATGCCAAACAGGAGAGGGCCCAGGGCCAAGCCCTGTGGGACTCCACTTGTGACTGGTCGACAGTCTGACTTAGAATCCGCAACTTTCACTCTGTGGGTCCTGTCTGTGAGACAATTTGCAACCCACCTAGTGATGTAAGGATTGCTGCCTAGTTTGGTGAGTTTATTAATGATACCTGAGTGGGGAATGGTATCAAAGGCCTTGGCCAAGTCGAGGTAGGTTGTATGCATTGCCTTACCCTCATCCACAGCCTTGGTGACTGCCTCAAAGAAGTCAACCAGGTTCAGCAGGTAGGATCTCCCCGTGACAAAGCCAAACTGTGTGGGGTCAAGAGTTTGGAGATTGCCTATATCTTTGTTAAGCACATCCATGATGATGCGCTCCATATCTTTGCATACCAGACTCATCAGGCTAATGGGGCAATAGTTCCCAGGGTCTGTAGTTGCTCCCCCTTTATGGAGAGGGATGACTGTAGCAGTGCACCATTCATTAGAGACATAGCCTGAGGTAAGGCTGTGAATGGACAGGGCACACAGATGTGATGCCAGTTTGTTTTGTAGCTCATGTAGGATGCAGCCAGGGATATTTTCAGGTCCCATGGATGCTGTATTCATGACTTTGGACAATGCAGCTTTTACCTGTGCTGTAGAGATGGTGGGTACCAGGCTTTCTTCTGGTATTATGATAGGGCCCTTGGGGGGAGAGAGGGGTAAAGTTGGCACTGAATCTGTCAGCTTTCTACCTCTTTAAACCAGGTCATTGTTACACCACAGATGTCAACATTCTCCATTTTGAGGAGAGCTTTGATTGAGTGCATCTTGAGATTTAGATTTCTAACATTGAGCAGCATGACCCTCAGATTGCATTTGTTTGTAGTTGTTACAGTGGAATTTTGTTCTTTGGAACACAGCCTAAAACACACACACACACACACACACACACACACACACACACACACACACACACACACACACACACACACACACACACACACACACACACACACACACACACCCCAATGCTTAATATTTCCTAAATGGGGGTATATGGAGCATGCTAACCACCACCACCTCTATCCTTTCCAAGCTTACTATACTTAGACAAAACTAACAAAGGAAGTACACAGCTTACTGTTTCCCTTAAAATGTGTCTAACTTTACATATTTAAATGGTAATGAACTCAAAGCAGTCACTGTTCCAGTGGTGGATGCAACACAGTTTGGTACACAGACAAAAAGCACAAAGCTTCAAGCTAATAAATAAAACATCAGCTGCAAGCAGCCCAAGTTAATTAGTAAAATAACTAGTAAAATAACTAAATTAAAGCATTTCTTTTCTAAGTAAATATCCAAACCATAAAAGCCTTGCAGAAGGAATTGAAAACAAAATATTTTAAAAAGGTATAAGATGATCAGAAAAAATGTAATAATTAGGCTAGAAAAGTACAGTTGTGTACACTTACCATAAATGTAGATGTTTGAGTGTATTTACTGTTGCAGTCATCACACTTGGGTTATCAACCCGCAGGTATCCCTCAGTCGGCCTGAATACCAGAGTCTTAGGATTTCTGTGTTGGATGCTGTCGCCTCTTCCATGACGTCAGGTGGTCAGGGGTATAAAACAGGCAGCCAATGACATTACATCAGTTTTTCTTGCCCCAAATGTCAGGAGCCCCCCAAATAGGAAGCTAGTATATGGTGGGGAACACAACCAGTAAAAAGTAAATACCACTGCCATTAAAAATGACCATATAGAGGAGAGGTAGAAAAGATAAGAAAACCAGGGGGCTGGAGGGAGGGAAGCCAGGACTGCAACAGTGAATACACTCAAACATCCACATATATGGTAAGTGTAAATAACTGTACGATGTTCTTCGTGTTTCACTGTTGCAGTCATCACACTTGGGTTGATTCCCAAAGCTGAGGAAGGGTGGAGTCAGTCAAGAAGTGTTAGGGCTGGCTAGCAGGCCTTGTAAGGCTGCTGTAGCAAACCAAGCTCTGGATTAAAAAAAAATAGGTAAGTGGTAATGCTTAGTGAAGGTGTGCACAGAACTTCAGGTTGCAGCTTCCAGAATGTCCCTGGTAGGGACTACCCTGATAAATGCTGTAGAGGTGGAAGTAGCCCTAGTGGAATGTGGTCTGATCCCCTGTGGGGTAGGTTTTCCATGGTGCCTGTAGCAGAAATGGATGCAGTGTGTTATCCATTTGGAAATGTTTTGCTTTGAAATGGCCTTGCCCTCTGTCCCTGAAGCAAAGCTGACAAGCAGCTGATCAGATTTTCTGAAAGGTTTAGTCCTGTCAAGGTAGAACCGGAGCTGTCTGTGCACATCCAAGGAGTGCAGGATCCTTTCCCCTTTATTCTGAGGATTAGGGAAGAAGGTTGGCAAATGGATGGATTGGTTTAGAGCCACACTGGACACCACCTTAGGCATAATGGATGGGTAAGTCCTGAGGGAATGCCTGTAAGCATGGAAAATAATGAAGGGTTCCACAGGCATTAGTGCCTGTAACTCAGACACTCTTCTTGCTGAAGTTATGGCTAAAAGCAAGGCTGTTTTCCAAGAGAGGAATTTTAACTCTGCTGAAGCTGCAGGTTCAAAAGGGGGAAGCTTTTCCAGTACAAAGTTAAGGTCTCAGGCAGGGGCGGGTGCTCTTCCTTCTAGGTGGTCTTAAGTTGTTAGCCCCTCTCAGGAACTGTTTGATGAGAGGGTGAGAAAATAGAGGTGGCTCAGTATTATAATGAGCTGAGATGGCAGAGGCATGAATCTTAATGGAGGAGAAGGATAGGCCTCTGTGGAATAGCACTACTAGGTAATCCAGGACTTGAGGTAAGGAGGGCAGTGCTGTGTCCTTTCCTTGAGACTGATTCCAAGAACAATATCTTTTCCACTTTTCAGCATAGGATTTCCTAGTACTGGGCCTTCTGGCTCGAAGAATAACATCCAGCACCTGTTTGCTGAGGGTTGCTGGTGGTGTATTCAGGGGATAAGCCAGGCTGCAAGGTTTAGGGTTTGTAACAGGGGATGAAAAATCTGTCCCTCCTGCTGAGACAGCCGGATAGGGATCTGATGAAGGTGCCAGGGTGACACTGTTGTCAGACTGCGTAAGAGTGGGTACCAGTACTGGCGTGGCCAGTCTGGGGCAATAAGAATTGTCCTTGGCCTGTCCCTGTTTGATCTTGAGTAGTACTTTTGAGAGGAGGGGTAGAGGGGGAAAGGCATAAATTGAGAGGATTTGGAAGGATAGGGCATCCACCTTCCAGGTCCTGCTGTGAGGGTTCCTGGTGCAAAATTTGCTCAACTGGTGATTTTCAGGGGATGCAAAGAGGTCCACCTCTGGTGTCCCCCACCTCTGGATTAGAAGGTTGAAGGTGTTGGGCTCCAATTTCTGCTCGTGTGGGTCTAGGAGATTTCTGTTTAAGTCGTCTGCCAGTGAATTTTGTTTGCCTGGCAGGAACTGAGCTTGTAGATGCACTTGGTTGCTCAAGGCTGTGTTCCACAGAGCCATGGCTAACCTGCAGAGTGGGTAAGAATGGGTTCCCCCCTGCTTGTTTATGTACCACATAACTGTGGTGTTGTCTGTTTTTATCAGCAGCTGTCCTTGAAGGATTAGGTATTTGAAGGCTGTCAGAGCATTCTGTACAGCTAGCATCTCTTTTTGATTGATGTGCAGGAGAATTTGGCCTGGGCTGCACTTACCCTGAATGCATTTGCCTGTCATGTGAGACCCCCATGCATAATCTGATGCGTCTCTTGCCAGGGTTTGGGCGGTGAGGGGTTGAGTGAAAGGCAGTCTCTTGTTGTGGTTGCATGCTTCTGCCCACCAAAGAAACTCTGCCCTTAGACAATGTATGATTGGAATGACTGTTTCCAGGTCCTGAGAATGTTGGCACCAAAGACTTTTTAAGTACCGTTGAAGTTTCCTCATATGCAGTCTTGCATATGGAATTAGCAGAATACATGAGGCCATGAACCCTAGGGCTTGCAGTATTTTCCTTGCAGATAGCTCGGTTTTGGTGGCCATTTGTTTGAAGTAGTTGGTCAAATAGACCTGTTTTTCTGGGGTGAGAAATGTCATCTGGGAAGCTGTGTTCAAGCTTGCTCCCAGAAATACAATTTTTTGACTGGACACCAGTTGTGATTTCTTTTCGTTGATGGTGCACCCCAATGAAGTGAGGAGGCTTTTTACAAATGTCAGGTGCTGAAGTAGCAATTCCTGACTGTCTGCCTGAATCAGGCAATCATCCAAGTATGGGAAAATTTGGATATTTCTCTGCCTGCAGTATGCAATGGCAGGAGCCAGGCACTTTGTGAATACTCTGGACGCAGTAGATAAGCCAAAGGAAAGTGCAGAGAACTGATAGTGCATAGAGCCTGCCCTGAAGTGTAGATATTTCCTGCAAGATTCCCTTATGGGGATGTGCAGATAAGCTTATTTTAAGTCTAGGGTGACTAACCAGGCATCCTTGGCTAGCATAGGGAGAAGCTGTTGCAGGGTAAGCATTTTGAATTTTGGGACCACCAGAAAGGTGTTGAGAATTGATAGATCCAGGATTGGGTGCCAAGAGCCCTCTTTTCTGGGCACAAAGAAAATTCTGGAGTAGAAACCCTGCCCCCTTTGTTCTACTGGAACAGGTTAAATAGCTCTGATATTGAGCAGGGAAAGTACTTGCTTTTGAGCCTCTGCCCACTGGTTTGGAGGAAGGTCTGGAAACCCGCTTGTGGTTGGAAGTGAATGGAAGTAGAATATGTACCCCTGGGATACAATGTTTAGGACCCATTGGTCCTGAGTAATGGATATCCATTTTTTTGCATGAAGAGCAAGTTTTCCTCCTAGGGGCACAAGTAATTGGGCAGGGCTGGGAAGGATAATTGAAATGTCATTGTGAACTCTTTCCATAAGGGGGCGGCTTAGCACTCCCTGTTTTTGAGGTGGGCGCAGTCCATTGTTTAGATCTCTGCATACCCTGAGACTGTAGTCTGGGTGGCCTGTTTCCCCTGGGTTTGGAGTGAGAAGGCCTGGAAGGGGCAGGAAAGGACCAATTTTTAGAAGGCCAATGCCGACTGAATCTAGGTGGTTGCACTTGTAAGAATTCTTTAACAGTTTGCATAATTTAGCTTTTTCTTCCATTTTTTAAGAACTTCTTCTGCTTTGGTGCCAAACAAACAGTCTTTATTTAAAAAAGCGTCTAGTAATTTTGATTTGACATGATCTGGCAATGTTTATTCCTTCAGCCAAGCATGCCTTCTCAGTATAGACCCAGTGACTGCAGCCCTGCAAGATGCTTCTAGGGCATAAAAGCCACACTGCAAAGTATGCTTACTAGCTTGGTTTGCAGAATGCATTAACTCTTGTAAATCTTTATTTTCTGCACAGTCTGGGAGTAACACCATTTTTTGTTTAATTAGTTCCATAATATGTTGCTGGTACTTGAACAAGTGAAACTGGCAATTCAATGCCCTGATGGCAGGAGTTGAAGAGATATATACCTTCTTACCCCATCTATCTAAAGCTCTGGAATCCCTTTCTGAAGAGGTAGGGTTTTTGGCTGTAGTAGCCTTAATCCCTTTAGGTCCCTAGGAAATGATTTCTGGATCCGAAGTAGGATTCTTAAAGAGAAATTTGTGAGAATCAGGTACTCTGTAGTACCTGTCAGGTTTTCTAGGTGCTGGGGGTAAAGTGTCTGGAGTAAGACTGGATTCCATGAAGACATCATCTACAACATCCAGGACAGGTGGTAAAGCTAGAGGCCTGTGCTGAGGCAACTCTAAAAATTCTCTGAGTCTCTTTTTGGACTGAGGGTATTCCTGGCATTCCCAATGGAAATGCTCTCTTAAAGTATGCAAGGTTTTACCAAAAGAAAAATCCTCTGGAGGGGAGGCAGAGGGAATGGATTCCTCTGCATCTGAATCCTCATAGGTTGATAAGGGCATGTCCTGATAATCAGAAGGGTCCGAGTCATCGGACTCCTGGTCTGTAGAATCAGAATGAAACTCAATTCTTTGTCTCTTAGCAGGGGAGGGCTGGCTTCCCCTAATTACGGTAATAAGGTCTTCAGCCATTCTAAGCATTTGTTTTTGTGGCATGGGAGCTTGGGCATGCGCTTTGGTCATCGGTTTTCTAGGTATAGTGTGTACTCTGGGCCTGAGAAACTCAGTTGTTTTAGCTAAAAATGAAGTTGTCGGTTTAATTTGAACATCAGTAGGTCAGAATACATCCTCAGAAGCTGGTGCCTGCACAGCAGCTCTGGACCCATCCAAGGTAGAGACATCCACAGGTTCCATAGTCAAAGAAGCATCTTGCAGCATACCCATAGCTCTCAACCTTCCATCTCCAAAATGAGGAACACCAGCCATCATAATGTGGAACAAATGGGCAAAATGTGGAACACATACTAATGGCTTACTAAGAACTTCTACTAGGAAGGCCATAGGATGGTTAAAATATGCTGGTTTTACTTATAAAGAAGATATTTTAATGAATTAATATGATTCATTTCTATTTACCATGGATTTCACTTAAAAAAAATCCCTAACACTGAATGTGTGACACAGTCTTTCAATGTGGAACTTCAAGGAACTTCGAGGAACATGAACTTTTTAAGACCCCAAATGAGGTACATTCCTCATAATGAGGTACACTTAGGAGGTATGGGCATACCGGACTCCGAATGGGTCTCAGCAGAGGTCTGCGAATCTGTAGAAGCAGGCATCAGGGGCTGCAAAGGCACCATACTGAGTACCAGCTGAATGGCGACTAGCTTAACGGAAGCGTCGGCGGCAGTTTTGGACCTATGCAGTCTGTCTCTGTCTTTATCTTTACGTTTTTTTTTGAAGAACGGTAGTCGGATGGCTTATGAAAGCCATTTCACAATATGGAGAACAAGAGCAAAAGAATTTAGTGACAAAGATAGCCCGACGATGAATGGTTTGGGCATTAAACAAGGCACAAAACCGACTGCGAGGGACGTCGTGGTCTGGGCCTAAACAGGTGATGCAATAAGAATGAAAATCTCTGTGAGGTATTTGCTTTCCACAGGCAAGACGATTGTTAACTTTTTCTGACATCGGTTAGAGCAAGAAAAAAGGATCCCCAATGGGGTACTTAGCTTTAAAAGACTTCAGGTTTGAAACTTGAAAAATGAAAATTTCAGGTAGTGGCTAACCAGCATTTGCGAACTGCTTCTGCTTCGGGCTCCTTCTCGGCAAGAAAGACTGATGTAATGGCGTCGGCTGCTTGTTTTATACCCCTGACGACCTAACGTCATGGAAGAGGCGACAGCATCCGATGCAGAAATCCTAAGACTCTGGTATTCAGGCCGACTGAGGGCTACCTGCAGGCAGATAACCCAAGTGTGATAACTGCAACAGTGAAACATGAAGAACATCTATCTGCTTCTGTCGAAAAGATATAGCATGCCCTTACTGTTTCTGGCATTTCAGTCCATAATGGAATTTGTATAGTTTTCAGAGGCAGTGTGGTTGAGCTCTATTTCCAAGGCTACCATTTACTGGTCAGACCTGTAGCTTACTTCTGGGACTTACAGGATTCCCTGTGGCTTTATTCTTAATTTAGAAGCTGCATTTTCTATTTTCACAGTTATATGCCCAAGGTGAAGGGTTAAGATTTCTCCAGCCAAATTCCAGATATGGAAATCATCTCATGACTTACTTGAGCAACTACAATGAAAATTAAGACTGCAAAAAATACACATATTTGCATAGTGAGTAATCAAGGGTTTAGTTTAATTTTCTAAGCTCTAATACAGTTTCATATTAGCAAATGCACATTTATATATGATGTTAAGCTATTTCCACAGTAGCAAATGCAAAGTGACATACTATTCAATTCATTCTGCTTTACATTTTATACCTCAGTGAAAAAAAAACAAAAATGTGTGTACAATTTTGATTCTATCTTGATTGTTTATTTATTTACCTTGAGTATAATACACCAATTGCAGATACAGCCAGTGTGAAGAAATTCACCAAAAATAAAATAGAACATATTAACAGAGTAAGCACAGAAGGTAGATAATCTCATAGACAGTCGATACAATATGTAAATATTATTAACAGAGTAGAAAAATGTGAATTAATTTTAGTAATAAATTGAAGAGGAAGCAGCAGGTGTTAACAGAGGATCAAAGTAGAAGTGAAACACGTGGCAAGGGAGTTAGGATATGTGTCCAGTGGAAAAGAACTTGCAGTCAGATTTTTGAGGAGATATCTTTTGAGCTGAGCTCTGAATGTGGGGGAAAGCGGAGGCTTTTTTTAGGTGAGGAGAAAGGGATTGCCAAAGTTTGAGTGCGCGAATGGAGAAGGAATGGTCGGTATAGTGCAGTTTGGCATTAAATGCATTTCGTCTCAGACTCTATGACAGATGATTCGAGTAAGCAAGTACACCATTTTTGTTTCTGTTATTCATTGGTTACCATCAGTTACAAAAATTCTTGTCATGTGATTTGTGTAGATCACAGGAAATAAGCATGTTTTTGTCACATGTGTACACATGTAATGAATGGAAAACTCCCCAGAATATCATGGCATTGACTATTAGCCACATCCCACCAAAATTAATGTGAAAATGCAGAGAACATAAGTATTGCTGATGAATATGTGTAGAACTGCATGTAACATGTAGCATTACCTAATTTCTAGCATACATTACACATCATATGTACATCAGCTTGACATTACCTTTTGTTTATTACAAAAGTTTTTATCATTCCTGACGTCTATATTATGTGTGTTATCTTACCTCATGTACTGCTACTTATGTGTGTTTATGTTATACTGGGTACTCAAAACCACTTATACCCTAAATCTCTTCATGCTTCATCAAGCTTGTGAAGGTGGTAGAACATAAAGGTCATCACAAACTGCCAAAAACCATGATATACATTTATAATGTTATACCTAACCATTGTAGAGAAAGCGCAATAAATGCAATGATACTGACCATGCGCTACAGGCATTCTCCAGGTATAGTGTCCTGGCAGCATTTGTCAAACATTCTGATCCACAATGTGACTGCACTGCATCCAGTAACAGTTAGACAGCAGTTTCACAAAATGAAATCCACTGCCATGCCAATTATATGCTACAGTGACCACTGGCTACTCATCCCATACCTATTGGCATGAATCTCTGGTTCCCATATCAATGTTCAAACCAAGATCACTGGTGGTACAGTTGGGAATAAACCCTTTATGCCATCTGGATTGACCTGCATTCTGATATTTTTAAACAAATATATAAGACAATGGTCCTTACAAAATCTGTGGTTGAATACAAGACACGATTATATAAAATTAGGTAATGTATTCCAGTCTGTACTCATCCTTTTTTACTACCCAAAAGATGCTTTGACATTTTTTTCTGCTTTTATGCAGATGATCTAAAGCCTGGAAAATACATTACTAACTGTTGAGGTAATCTAAGCTTACAGAAATGCCTACAGTGGAAAAACACTTGCAGTCAGACTTTTGATGGAGGTATATTTTGAGTTGATATCTGAACTTGGGGAAAGATGAGACTTCTTTTAGGTGAAGAGAGAGGGCTTGTCAAGAGTTTGGGTGGATGGATGAAGGGGAACAATATGGCTATAATCTGTGTCAAGTATCACATACATGAAAGACAAATGAGATAGGAGATTGAAAGTGTTACACTATTAAATCGCTAGGAGGATAACAAATTAAGATTTATCCATTATGTTGAGCATGTGGTAACAAATGTAGTAAGGTTACAGGTTGTGTAATGAAACTTATTAAATGTATAAATGAGAATCTGTTAAGTTCTATATAACTGATAAGGCCGAAAACCAAATACAGCAGCGCATTCTGGCATCTGATTTCAAAAAGGAAACAAGCGTTAGAAAGCACACATCATAGATTCACTAACGTGATATGTGAACAAGAATATGTAGTACAGAGTCAATATAATGCAGGTCTTTAAAGCAGCAAATGGCCACTTTTTGTAAGAACTTTTAAGAGTGCAAGATCAGATTCAGTAAGGTTGCCATGATCTTATCATAAGAAAAGCAGAACCTCTAACTTGTTCGTGAAAACTCTCATGGATGAAAGGAATTCCAAATTCCATAAATGTGTGCAAAAATCCAGCTGGGGTCCTACTAGAGATTTCCTACACCGCTGCAAACATGTTATCACAATTGTCACAATTAACAGTTGTGTGCAGTGCAAAACAGTGCTACCTCATGCAATACATGCCACAAATACCTGCATAATATAATTTACTGTGTCATTTTTGTAAAATGTAATTGCTGACTTCTGCACTTTCATTAACCGTAAACCATTACAATGTATTAATTATTTATTTTATTTTATTTAACATTTGTTAACTGGGAAACACAACTGGACACAAGTCCTTTTTCAGAGGAGGCCCGGGGAGAAAAGCTCCACTTAAAATTAAGCTACTACAACACAGATACATGTAGAATATAATAAACACAGTAAAAATACATTTAAATATAAAATATGGGACACTTAGCATCATTAAAGCTTAGTACTAGATATAATTTATATAATTTGCATTTATATGTACAGTTAGTAAGAAAGACACTCATATAGTATCAGCATAAGGAACATGTTGGATTATTCAGGAGCCATACATGGACATATCCACTTTTTGGATAGGTAAGTTTTCAGTGCAATGTAAGCAGAGGTACAGTGAGTTATACATGTTTTTTCTGAACTAAGGATCACTTCAAGTGTTGTGTAGTATGGTGAATTTATGCATCATACACTATATGATAAAACAGTGCGGCAGATTAACAGTTTCACATATCTGGCAGGGGAGATTGAAGGGAAGACTGGCCTGAATAAGGATGTCAAAGCATGAATCAGAGGTACTGCAGCCAACTGGCATAAAGTGTCAGGGGTAGTGTGTAACAGAAGAATGCTAAAGAAGCTAAAAAGTAAGGTGTAGAACACAGTTGTGCAACAAATATATTTGTATGATACACAAACATGGGAAGTGAAGATAAGGAGCTGAGGAAGCTAGAGATGGTAGATATAAGTACCTGAGATGGGGGTAGTATGATGCATACTATAGGGGCAGATGAAGAAATTATGACATCAGACTAGAAGCCAAAGCTGATCCAACTGCAGAGAAGGTCAAAGGGAACAGATTACAGTGGTTCAGGCATATGTGTAGGAAAGTAGAATATGACTGGGTGAAGATTTGGGAGGAAAGAAAGATGAAAAGAGGGCATCCAGCAACAAGATGGATGGATTGTGTGACTGTAGACCCGTGACAGTTAAGAATGATTGTCAAAGAAGGTAGGACAGTGACACTGAATTGAAACAGGTAGTAACAACTGATACAACATCTTGAATCCGTGCTGAAAATAGGAAAAGTGAGGTTGATGACAATGATGATGATGATGATGATGATGATGATATTATATGAAGCTTGCTGTACATGTTCTATTGTTAAGCTATGAACAGAGAAAAACAGTACAGGACAGCTCATCAGGACACAGAAAATAGATTTGTTGTTGTTGAATGCTCCAGTGGCCAAGTGATACCCTGTGAATAGAAGTGCACTATTGCAGATGTTGGGGAACAGTCCTATGTATACTTGTAAATACTGTATATACTGTACTATATAGCTCACCAGTTAGAAATGACTAGACATTGTGTGATTCATTTGTTCTTTTTACTGCTTTTCTGTTATTACTGTTTGTTTGTTTGTTCTGATCTGTTTTTACAGTTTGTCTCTGTTATTATTGATTATTGTTTTTCTATTATTCTGTCCCTCACCAATGAACAATACGGATCAGTGATCAACACTATCAAAAAAATGCACAAAAAAAAAAAAAAAAATATATATATATATATATATATATATATATGTGTGTGTGTGTGTGTGTGTGTGTGTGTGTGTGTGGGAGAAAGAGAGAGAGAGAGAGAGAGAGAGAGAGAGAGAGAGAGAGACAAAGCAGCAGTTCCTTTCTCTCTGTCTCTCTAACAGATCACGTTTTTGCTCTTTTTGCTCCTGTTGCCTGCTGACGTTCAGGATCCTCTCAGCCATTTGACAGCTTCATTCCTTTATCACTAAAGATGAGATCTGGTTAACAGAGTCCATGATTTGGATAGCCATCATGGGTTGTTAGAAGTATTTGCCTTTTTCATCCCAACTTCCCCACACACACTCATCTACACAAGGGAAAGGGAGACAGTGGCGGATTATCTATGCTGGACATTCCCTTACTTCTGTAAGGGACTGCCCAGTCCACCAACCTCAACAGACATTATTTGGATCGCGTTTCCTAATCAAAGAGATGTAACTATCCATGTGTGTTCCTCTGAGAGAGGCAAATGGGCCAAGCCCCTTCACTGCTCTCCCTCCTTGCCTGGCTCTGCTGTGCTAGGACTGTTAAATGAGCCACATTCACCTGGGTTGCAATAAGGCCTTTATTGCTTTGCTGAACTGAGTGAGGCAATAGCTAGGTTTTGAAGCTAATATATGTAAGTACCAAGGGTGTGGGGGATGATATCCCACATCTGAGGTTCAGAAGGTCTTATCCCTTCATAAATAAATGCTTATTTAACAAACAAATCAATCTGAAACTACAACAGTCAATGTGACAACCCCTCAATAAGCTTGTTTTTAGTAGTTTTGATAAATATCATCAGTTTCAACAATGTGGATTCCATGAGCTACAGTTGACCAGTATGCACTAGATAGTGGTATATTTGCAAATTGCCTTCTTGTTATAATACCAAAATGCAGTACACTGCAAAGCACATATGGATATAAGAATGTGATGCCAACATTATACTGCACATCAAAAGAGTGCCTCTTTGGACCTCTTCAAGAGGAACCTTGACAATTGGATGGGAGAAAGGAAATTCACCCCAGGGATCACGTCAGTCACCCT